>NW_027112641.1:915440-927302 GCF_000696795.3 Halyomorpha halys | reverse complement strand
TATATATATATACCTATGTATTATATATTATTGTATTTTGCATTTGAATGAAAAATAAAGAGGTTTCGAAAAAAAAATAAATAAATAAATTAAATACCATCCCGGCAAAACAAGAAAATGAAATAGCCGGTATATGTATGTATATATATTTGTAAATGCCTTTTCTTTGCTCCAGGAGGTAAGAAAAAAAAATTAAAACATCAAGATGTTATAATTTGCCAACATATGTACATTCTCATCTGTATATTATAATTTCCTTGTTCTTATTTTTTTTAGGAGGTTAGGAAAAAAAATAAATTAAAACAATTTAGCATAATAATTTTACAAAAAAAAAACAAATGAATACATTTTAAATTTAACTTATTATTAAATTTAAATTTAATTTCACTTTACGAAATTATTTCTCTTAAATCAAAATGATTATTAACGAATCAGTGATTATTTTCACTCCAGCAGTAATAACAAAAATTTGCCTTATAAATTAAAACAGGAATTAGTTATATTTTCGATTCGTTTTTTATGAATCAGCCTGATAAAAATATTTGGAATATAATATTTAGTACAAATAGCAGCTATTCACTTAATCAAATGCACTTTGTCGTGTAATCATGCATCATGTAGTGAGGAATAAAAGGAAAATATTTAAAGCATTAATGACAAATATGATTTTGTTTTGGATAAATCATTTTATATAATGAAAGTATGATTTTGAGGTTTCGTTAATATCAGAATAGCTTTTTCATAAAAATATTTTAATCTGAAGTATGTCCTAATTTAACTAATTGTTTTTTGATTTTAGCTCCCAAATCAGAGGATAGGATGTCAATATACGAAGTAAGTAACCCACATTAATAGTGATGATTGTAACTATATAACTCTCTCTGAAGCCTGTTGCGTTTTCTGTTCCAGTGTTTGGACGAATGCTACTACAACGCAACTAAACAATTCGTAAGTATTCTCCGCATTACTTTAATAGAATATTTTCTAAATGACGCACAAAAAGCTGTGAAAATTATTTTTTAGAAGAGAGATTTTTACTAGCGATGGAAAGCTTTGTCATGCTAGGGGTATTCATGATGTTCTGTTAAATATACAATGTTTTACCGCATTAAATGTCATAAGCATAGGATTGCGAGCAGCCATATTTAAAGTCACGTTAAATGTTAAATACATAAGAGCTCCTAGCGGATTTTCTGAGCAAATTGTTTTATAACCCTTTCAAAACTTCTCGTTATTGTTTACTTATGAGTTTTGATTGATGTAGTTTATTTCAACATTCCTATATTGAGTGAAAAGTAAAAGTTTGGCAATCGAGTGCCTTGTTGATCATCTGACTTTTGAAGAAGAGAATCAAGATGAGCTAATTGACAACTGCCCTTATATTATTATTGTCATCCACTGCTTTATCAGTTATAAAAATTCCAAAACAATACTAACACAATTAAAACACAAACTGCGAGCAAGTAACCTTACACAACAAACAAAATGGTGTCGAGCTCAGCTGGTCTGTTACGTGACGTCATCCTCCATTTAGCAGACCTAGTAACAGACTCTCAACCATGTTATATGCTATTTTGTTTTAACATAATAAAAGACGGAAATATTTCTCCATCTAACATGAGTTTTTCCATTTAACACGCTTTAACATGTTAAACCAAAGTTCACGAATACCCCTGCTGGATCTACACATTTACCACTTACAGCAAATCCAAGACTTGTACAACAAGGTACACAAAGGAAGCAACAATACCTGAACCTATAATTTCATCCTTTGTTCTAGAATTTTAAGGGAAACTTTTTTATTTAATTACCTAGACATATAATATCATCATGAATATAAATATATATTTGTGCTATGTTAAAGCAAAAATAAACTGCTAAAGTTAATTAACAAGATTTGAAACAATGTATTTACACCAAATTGGTAGAATTTTAAAACATACAATCTTAAACAAAAGTTAATCATGGAATCCAAAGGTTAGGGAAATTTTTTAATTAACTAGAACATGGAGAGCACACATATTCTTCTGTTGGCAGTTTAAAAACAACATAAACTGAAAACAAACGTGTGAATGCAACACAGGCACCAATAGATTTGTGGAAAAAACAGCGACGAGTAGGCCACAAATTCTGGCCAACTACCAGCCGATCAAAGTAAACTATTCACACGCATGCATGTGCATAAATTTACCATTGTTTGGCAAACTACATCAACTTATTATTTGCCCACAGTACTAGAGATCTTTGGTCGGCGGCATGTTAAGTTCTTTGACTCCCTCAAATCTCTGACCAATCCACTCTTTCAATCATTGACACCAGCGCCCCCTCCAGTGCGCTAGCTGGACCTACATCCCCATAACCAATGAGAAACCCACCAGTGAAAGAGACAATTATTTATTTTTAAGTTTTTAGCAAAAAGTCAGAAAACGAAGTGCACCCCAGCACCTCTCATATTTTTATCACTTATATAAAATCCACAAATGTATACAGTTTTATTTTAATAATATCATTCTATAGAGGCTATGAAAAAAGAAAAAAAAAAAAAGTTTAGAGGTACTTTTACATTAAATCTGACACAGAAGATGCTATTGTCAAGAAGGTTAAACGTCTGGCTTCCTACCTTGTGCCCGTGGGTCTTTTATAAGGGGTAATTAAAATAAAATACTTCTCATTGCTTTTTTTTTATGCCATTTAAACAAAATTATATTTGGTAAATGATTTTCTATAATGCGCACATTCTAAATAAATAAATTATTTTCCTTGGAAACAAATCTTATTTTTAAATATCCCATACCCTTATCATTTAGACCCTTATTATAAATATCGACTACCAGACACCCGAAAGTTGTCAAACATCCCGACTTTGTGAGTAATCCCAAAATTTATAATATTCTAATAAAGAGAATTCCAAATTTCCTTCACTACGGCTATAGATAACCGTAAATTATTAAATTGCTGTCTTGTTTACAGGTAAATGAGAGTCCATAGCTTTACTATCACTGTAAAAGAAATACTATACATATTTCATATATAATTAAATTTTTTTTTTTTTTTCTAGCTGGACGATTTAAAACCAAATGAAGACGCCATGATCGAAGCGTTCCTGGAAGGCCTAGAATCTTACCCTCAATGGAAGGACACTGTTGTCAAATCGGTGAAAAATTGTGTCAATTCAGATTGTAAGTTTAACAGTATCAAGTATATTTTATAACTAGATATTTTGAAAATCCAGTTGTTAATACTTATTATTATTTATTACTACGTAAATTCAATGGATGACAAAGAATATATATTAGGAAATCACTTTGTTTTAAAAGTTTGTAGTAATGGATCAGAGAAGTATCTATACTGAATAATTCAAATCTGAATTTAAGAATGAGAAAAGAGACAAGATTTAAAACTCAGAGCTGAATCTGACTGGCATTGATGGAGTCAGCTGATTGTTGACAACCTAAACGAGCAATTGGCCTGGAAAAGACTACAAGCTGTTTCATCTCTTCATTACTCGATACTCTTTGAAACATTTTTCTTTATATATTGTTTTACCATATTTTTATTAATCTATTTTTAAAACGTTGCGATATTGCCATTAAAATTGTTTCTTCCATATTATTATTGTGTTTATTAAAACCTGAGAAAACTATAATACTTTTAAAGGTCGAAATGAAAAGCATTAAGATGAAATATAAACGCCACGTTTATCTCTTGTGTAACAGATAGTAATTCTATCAATATATAGTTTGGTTGTAATCTAAAACAAGAAAATCAAAACTATTCTTTTTCAGAATCATTACTTATCTGAACAAAATATTGAAGTCAACTTTAGCTGCCACATGTATAAGCCTTGACTTTGAACAGTCACACCTTCATGTAAACGGTACTACATAAACCTATAGATTCAACCTTCGTTCTGGAATTATCAGAAACTTTTTTATTTAATCACTTCGACATTAATTCATATCTTCATAAATATATACTTGTGCTATGCTAAATCAAAAATGAACTGCTAAAGTTAAAGTTAAATGACATATTTAGAGAATTGAAATAATTTATTTACACCGAATCGATAGAATTTTAAAATATACAACCTTAAGCAAGAGTTAATAATTAAATTCAAAGGTTGGGGAAATTCTTTAATTAATTAAATATGAAGAACACAAATATCCATCTGATGGCATTTTAAAAAAAATATATACTAATTGAAAACAAACGTGTGGATAGCAGGGCCCTTTGATTTTTGCTAAAAAACTGACACCCAATGGGTCGACCGTAAGTTCAGGCCAACTTGAACCGGTAATAACCCATCCAAACGGTTGTACACGCGGGAATCATGCCATCGTTTGACAAATGAGTAGAACCACCTTTAGACACATTTTCGTGTCAGAAGCGGTTCCGGTTCAAATCCGGCTTGGGTGGAATGACTTATTTCATGGCTGAATAATTATCAACTTTCTCACTCTGGCTAGAATAGCTTTTTTGGAAACTTGCAGCATAACTTGTCTTTCCTTCCCCAAATTGGAGGATATAAGGAAGTTAAACCCCAAATAAAAAAAAAAGAAAAGTTATGCAATTCTTTGAAGAGTATGCAATATTTTCCAGCCTATGGAGGAAATCAAATTCCAAAATCACGTACATCGAGAAGCATCAGAGAGGTACTACATACTACTTGATTAAACGAAATAGCTGAGGAATGCAAATCATCTCTGGTATAGGGAGGAAAGGTGTTAATAAACTGAGCCAGATATCCCGTTGATGTTACTTTATTTGAACCTGGGATGTTCCATGCTGGTTTTTTTGTTCGCTTTATGCATTAAATATAATTTCAACTTAAATAAGAATTTCTTCCGATAATAATCAAAGAAGAATGATTTACATTAGTCAAGTTATTCGTTACCACAATAATTGTCAATTTAACAATATGCCGAAATAAAATCTAAATTTTTTTTTAATTCTTATTATTTGAAGCTAATTTTTGGTTTTTGAAAACGTTAGAATTAAAATTTAATTTAAAACAAAGTGCTACATTGCTAAATGAAATTGACTTATTTATCCTGTTATTTGATCTAATTCCAATTCAATAATATTTATTTGAAGTTATTATTTTATTATTACTGAGTCTTATCTCTTCTACTGTTTAGATGAAATTTTTCTCTTTCAGATGTTTCAAGACTGAGAAAAGGAGCAAAGTGTAAGAGCGGGGTATTGGAGCTAGAAACCTGTTTGGGAAAACAGATGTATTTGGTATGTTTTAAATTTTTGTTTCATTTTTTCTTTTACAACAATCTCTTCTAGACTTTTTGCAACATGATTCTTGACCTATTTTAGCACAACATGTTCGGTTTTAAACAGAACGATCTTTATTGAACATAGTTCTTATTCATGTTCATTCAAACTCCTATAATCCTAAAATTAACCAACTAAAGTACTAAAATATCTTGTGTTTCAAATGTTAGAATTGGAGTACCCAAAAGATTATTTATAACTCATATTCACAGATTACTCTATAGATCAAGACAAGAAACTATTTGGAGTTGACAATATCTATTTGAAAAATTATTCAAATGCAGGAAATTTTGAAATTTGTTCAAAATCTCTTGGATGTAGATCTAGAAATCTAGAATTTATTCAAAATCTCTTGGATGTAGATCTATAAATCTATAATTTATTCAAAAGCCCCTGAATATAGATCTTGAAATCTAGATAATGAAATTCAGGCAGTCCACCAACAAGCCGAAACACTTTGTGGCGTAACAATCAGATTGCTAAAATACAGCAGGTTTAAAATTTGTGCACTGATCAACATAGGATAGATGATATATTGCCAAGACTGGGCTGTCAGAAATAAAAAGGGGAAAACAAACATGTTATTAATGTTTAATTACTTTTACTGAAATTAAAAGTTGGACAATATATTTTGGTTGTTATTAAACAATATTATTTTTTATGTTAAATTCTTCAGTAACATTGTTAATTGTACTGTTTTTGTTATTGTTTATTGCTTAGTAATAATCTATATTTTGTTTTCAGAATTGTCCTGAAGATGCTTGGCAAAGTAATAGTGAGTATATTTATTTAAATTTTCATTCTAGTGTTTTATTTTTAGGTAATTTACTGAAAAAAGAAAATTAACCAACCAGGGTGTTGAAATCAAGTCGGGAAACTGCAAACTGATGCTTCTGTCACTTTTTTAATTAAAACATTATTGTAAACTTTAACCAAGACTCCAACGCAGATTATAATAATTGAAGAGAACATGATTTAGAAAATATAGCCATGTAAAATCTATTGGTTCAATATTTTAAAACAAGATGAAAATTTAAACAAAATTTAATGACAGAAAATCTAGCAATGACTGCACTGGGCTAAATATTCAATTAATATCTTAATACTTCAGCTAAATCTAATGTAAATCATTATTTGCATTAACATTATATAAACCGTTCTTTCAAATTGAAAGTGTGTCAAAATAAATTCAAAATAACTTACTATAAATAAATAAAAAATTCTTTGTAAATTTTTTCTTTTTATTTCTAAATTAAATTATTTTAAACTAACTAAATTTTAATAATACGAAAATGGTTAAGGTGTGGTAAAAAAAAAAAAGAAACTCAATTAGTAAAAAAACCTATTTTGAGCCAATGTTTAACCCCTAACATTTGTAACAGAGAAAGAGAATATGAAATTAAAGTAACTTAAGGTGGGTCTAAAAAAATAAAAAAATAAAAATAAAATGTACAGTGAAAAGTATAAATAAATAAGAAATACAAAAGGTTAGAAGCATATTATGAAAAACAGAAGAAATAAGAAATAAAAAGTAGACAAATCAAATATAGTAAACACTAATAGACGGAAAATAAATGAAATAAGAATAAAATAAAGGTCAAGAAAAAATAAAAATGAATAAATGATAAAATAGGACATCCACTTTTTGGGTTGAGGCAGATGCGAGGTATCAACAGGGGAGTAGGAAAATTTAATATTTACCAAATAACAGGTACATTTGAATATAAAAATGATATAAAATATTTTTAAAGTAAAATAAATAAGAACTATAAGTAAATATTAAATATAATTATTTATTAAATTATAATATACATAAATAGATTATTAGATAAAAAAGAAAAAAAAATTAATGAAATATAGATAAAATGCAATAAACACAATAAAATTATAGTTATCGTTCATAAAAAAAAGGTAATGCAGTATGAGGCTGCCAGTATTTGTAGAGTGAAGGATCGCAACCAATTCTGACTATCCATCAGGTTTAATGGTGTTTCTTTGGCATTGTATTGAAGATTCAAATGTATTCATTCAACATTTTAATTGTGATTCAATGGGCCACTTTTAATTTATATTGTATGTAACTTAATGATTTTAATTTTATTTCTTAAAATAATCAATAGTCAATATTCAGTATTTCATTGAAATGTTGTTTATATAGTATTTAACAACTTTTTATAGGATTAGAATGCAGCAATGCAAAGGAAATCTACATCAAATGCACCCCTGATATTTGAACAGTTGGGCGATATTTTTTATAACACTTCTAATTATTTCTATGAACTAATTAAATGTATAATTTTCACAATTTCATGTTTTTTTTTCAACCTCTTATTTTACCCAAGGAGGCAACTAGAAAAAAGGTAAGAATTAAGGCAGTGTAGGATTTGTGCATTGCTTATCCAATTATCTATTTTACATTTATAAAATATTTTTTCTCACCAAATGCATTACTCTCTCTGATTTTTCAGAGTTAAGATTTATAAGAAAAATAAAAATAATTAAAATGTATTAATCAGCAACAATAGAGAAAAAAGCACAGTCAACTTTTATATGCCCTAGTATGCCCATTATAATATAAAAATTTTACTACAAGGGGTATATTATATTTTTGGATATCTTCCTTATTTTATACCCCTCACACAAAGATAAAGTTAAAATTTTTCTGGTGTATGGTTGACATTGGATAGTTAAGCTTTAACCTACTGGATGGATTGTGTTTGTGTGACTAATATTTTTGGTATTATAAACTTCAATTTGTTTTATAGTTTTTTTTTCATTTATCGTAGTCATAAAGTTATCCTTCTGTCTCTTATTCAATACTAATTATTGTTAGTTTCTACATACCTACTCTGTGGTGCCTAAATGATTAGCATTTATCATCATTACTATGTAAAAATTTGTAGCCATATTTGTAACATTAAAGATATGCAGAAGAGAATAGGTAGATTGAATAACATCAGCTGATTTTAAATTGATATGCAGTTGTTAACCTTACAACCTGCTTGAGTTAGTCTTTATTAATCCATTATTACAAAAAAATACTATAATAAAAATAAATCAACTAGGAGAAAAAGAAAATAATGTTATTTGATTCATAAAAGTAATAAGTGCATGTAATATGCACATTACACCTGTGGGTTACTTATCTTTTTTATAAATTCAAAAATATATACTGTTGATTTTATTAAAAAAAAAAAAGACAAAGGGTATGTTTCATGAATAGATGCCAACACCTGACTGACTCAAACAAAGGTTCCATGCCAGAGGAGTGGAGTCGCTATCTACTGTTTTATTTAAAAATCAAATAATAATACCAATTTTCTACAACACATACCTACTTTATTAGCAAAACAAAAATTTATATGAAATACATTTTTATTTTGAAATAAAGTTTCCTCTATTTAAAAAGTAGGATTCAAATAATTACTGCTTATATCAGGGAATTCAATATTGTGTTTTTTAGTTTATTATTAGCATGAATAAAACTTACCTTCATAAAATGATTACATCCGTGGTTAAACGACCACCTCGTCCTGGCCAGAAATTGAGGTATAAGTATTTCAAAGAGAAATATTATCAACAAATAATGACTGCTTTATGATATATCTAATATGAATAAAATGTTTTATTATGTATTTAAAAACAAAAATAGAATAAGACACAGTATGAACAAATTAATGACTAAAAAAAATAGCCTACTCCTGACCTGGTGAAGGTTGTTGATAAATCTGCAAACTTGTATATTACATAAATAAGAAAATTGTTAAATAATTAGTGTGTTGAAATATGAAAATAAATATTTCTAAATTACTGGGGCATTGTATCCTGAAATAGGAAAAAAAAATTAAATATTTGGACAAATCAATTGTTATAAGGATCAAAAGATATTTGTGTTTTAATTTAGGTTAACTACTCTCAAATGAGTATCACTATCACTATCAAATAAACAGTAATGGTTAATTTTTTTTTTGTGTGTGTGGGTATCCATTCCTTTTGCTGGGAATATGTGTGGCCTGCCCCTAAGCTGCTTCTTTTTACATGATACTCGATCCCTTGTCTTTCTAGGCAAATATGATGTTTTGTTGAAGGCTAGGAATGGAGAGCATTATCATTGCTCTGTGGAAGTAGTAAATGATTAACAACAGTTAATGATAGTTCCCTAAAGGTGGTACTGTGGCTTGTTATTGGCCTGAATAACCATGTATTGTGCTACTAGTTTATTGTAATACATGTGGACTGAACCATAAGTAAGATACTCTAAACAATATTCTGCACGATGAGATCAGACCTTTACATCTATCACAGTTTATTTTTACATCTAAACTATACCTAGCTGCGGTTGATTTAGTTACATAGGAAAGTGGAATTTTATTTTGATGTTTATTTATAATTACATCATCTAAACATGTATATTAAAGGGAAGGTATGTTAAAGTTTAGTTCAGTTAATGTTTTGTTTGAATCTTTAAACCTTAAATATTCAAACTATATGGATAACTAAAGTAGAAATTCTTAATGACCTAACATAACTTATAGATTCTAAACTTAAGTCCTTTGAAGTTTGAGATTCCAAATTTGAACAGAACCTTTGAAACCACTTTAGTCCTCTGGCCCATATACTATCAGAAGACCTCTGTGAATTGTTGGCTTACGAGGGAGGTTCTGACAATAGAGATGGATAAAAATAATTTTCACTCCAAAGTGTAATTTAAACATTTTTCAATTAAACAATTTTTTATGAAAGAAAGACTTTTTATATAAAAAATAAATAAAATAAAATAATTTTTTGAGAGAACAATTTAAAATTTGAAATCTTTATTGAACCCACATATGCAATAAGAAACCGACAAAAATTTTTTTTTTTTTGTTTTGTAATTTATATAACTATTTTAAGAAAAAACCTAATGTGGGTTTTATTTTATAATAAAGTGATTAAGAGGAATGCTGTGCATATTTATTTATCAAAATGAAAAATGTTGAAAAAAAATTATTGTTGAACATCAATTTCATAAAAATGTTGGTTGTTTCCTTATTCCTTATATGGGTCCAATTATAATTAACATTTTGATTGACATATTAATCTCATTTCGAATGTATATGTTATAATATATGTGTTGGGTGAGGTTTGAAAATTTAATTTTAAAAAATTGGCAAATATTTTTTTTCTGTAAAACGCTGTGCCAAGCATTGCTAAAGTAATAAAGCAATTGAGATATAATGTTTATAATAAATAATTAATTCTTGAATGTAAAACAAAGTCTAAATATTAATCCAACAAGGGTGGATCCAGATATTGCTTTTAGAAACTCTTGAAAAAAAAAAAATTAAAGGCTCTATATTTTGTTTAACTTCCTAAAGGAATCCTAGTAATTTATGTGAAATCTCCAAGAAAATCCTATTGGTTTCTCCAGGCCATGCAGAATTTTTTCCTTATTCAATTAGGGAGGAATTAAAAATATATAAAACAAATCTTGTTTTGTTTAGAATAAAAATATTTAGAATATAATTTTAAATTATTTTTAAAAAAATAAATAAAATGTCTCGTGTTTTAGAGAAAAGGGAAGCCTCACTCTTCCTCTCCTTGACTCACATTTTCTTTTTGAGTCGTAAATGTAAAAGAGTTGAACCCCATCTTATCCGAATGCCAGATTATCTGGAACTTTTTGTTGTGACAATTTCTTGCTGATATAATGTTTATTTTTTTATTGTGTTTCTTTAAATTTCGAAGAATAGTGTGAAGAAATTATCTCGTCGAAGTATTTCCGATAAAATTGTGACTCAAGTATTGTATAAAGAAACAGTGCGGGAAACATATCCAAAGATTCTGGATGAATTACTTTAAATTAATTTGTTTTCATTAAATTAAATTAATTTACTAACATATTTACTACAAACTTAGGTAAACATCATATATCATGGTCGAAACTATAGCAAGCAAATACAGCTCATTATAGTAAATAATGTTACTTTTAAGAATTTTTAATTTACTCAAAGCCAATTCTTAGAGGACCTAATGGCTAAGCAGTTTGGGCGGGGGCCCATGAGCGTTTGATTCAGAACGTTGTGGATTTGATTCTCACCTTGGCCAATCAATATTTATTTCGCGGTGGCCCCGAGAAATGAATCTTGACATTCCCACCCTTGAGTTGTATGGAGGTGCCAAACCAAAAAAAAAATTTCAAAAACAAAATTAGACAACGGAAGAGTAATTGTAACTCAGTACCAATTACAAACATAATTTTAACTTCGAATGGTATAAAAATACATTATGCAAATATTATTATCAAAATAAAATTCTAGAGAAATATTTATCAATTTTTTAATTTAGATTAGGTACATTTAATTCTGCAGTTTAAAATTCTAATCAATATGTAATATTGCTAGGACGAAATAAATGGTAGGGGTTTCTAATTTCGTGGGCCGTAGAATAACCATTACAATTCCTTATTTATGGGTCCTTTATTAGTCTATATTAGAACGAAGCATTTGTTCCTGAGGATGAAATATTAGACGAAACGTTGTTGAAAAAATTTTGTTTATAAATTAAAACTGGTGAACTTATTTTCCTTTCAATTAGAAA
>NW_027112641.1:906413-915390 GCF_000696795.3 Halyomorpha halys | reverse complement strand
ATTTTCTTGTCCTGAATCTTTTAACCAGCATAAAATACATTCTGAAATCCGAAAGAGCATTGGACCTATTTCTCCAGATAGGCGGAGTTGTTAAAATAAATAAAGAATAATGTTAAATAAAATAAATAATATTAAAAACAATTAAGAAAAACGAAATTTTCAATTTAAAAAATACGTTATTAAAGTCACATCAAAAGTTAAATTACTCAAAAAAATAAATATATAGTAACTTTTTGAAGTAACATTTCTTAATATACAATAACTTAATGAAGTAATGTTTCTTAATATATAATAACTTAAGAAACATTACTTATAATTTTATATCGTGTTTATAGTATACTGCAGATTCTGACACAGAAGCATTAAAATAACTATAAGATGTATGGTTATAATAATAATCTTACAAAACAGAATATATTATCTTGCATCCTTAATGTTAGGACTATTATTTAATTGGTGGGTGGCCAACTCGTGGCCTATATAATGCTAGGTCCTCCGGTAATAAAGATAATTTATAATAGCTCTTGTTCCGTTGTAAAAAAAAAAGACGAAAAAGAAAAAAAAAGGATATAAGGGTGAAAGGATTTACGATAGTGTCCTGCAGGACACTTCTTTGTTCATTAATGGCCTGGAAGGGTAGCTTGGGAAGTGGAGATAAAATTATTAACGCTGTAATAAAGTCCAGCAAACCAGATAAGTGTTAACGACCGTGCGGACCTTTTGTTTTAAAATAGATGGTATATATCAAATTGGGTTTCGGTTTCAATCATACCATGGACAGAAGAAGAACTCAAATAATAAAATTATATAAAAAGTTCAGCAGTAATGTATGTTAAGTATGTGCAGTAAGACATGTTAGTTTCATTGAAATCGTTTCAGGTTTACTAGTATACTTTGAATTTACGAGTATTTAATTTTTTTTTTTATTCTGCTCAAGTTTACATTTTATTTTTATTTTTTTACTGGGCTTATTAGCTCTTAATTAAACAATAACAGTGATAAAGCTGTTATACAGTTTTACTGGTTGAATCCCAGGGGTAACTGCTCGTAGTTTGTCTCTTATTTCCTAGGTTGCATGCAAACGGTCTTCAGCAGGCCCTCGTAAAACTTCTTATAATGCAGCGAGACAAGATTAATTGCACATATATTAGATTTAGGATTTAGTTTTTTTCTATTATATATATTGTAATAGTTTGTGAATAAAGAATTATTATTATTAAAAAAAAAATACATGTCAGTACTCCCCCAGTAGAGCGGTCCCCGGTCCAAAATAGTCGTTGTGACCCCTACCTTCAGCTCCTTGTGTAAATAGTGTATATTTAGACTGAGGTTTTAGCCATTGTCTTATATGTATGTATGTATTAGTCTAATAATAAATGTGTATTATTGTATAAATAAAGTTCAGGAAGTAGGAAAAAAAAAAACAATATCACAATTGTTTTTCTAATCCTTTCCGATTCTGCTTCAGAATTTAGAGGATAGAAAAGGAAAAAAAATTTTTTATAACATGCATTATAATTATTCAATATTAATCTTATCCTATGAGTTGAAACCAAATTTACTCTAAGTCATTATTAATAAAGCAAGCCAGAAGTAAATAATGTCTGTGTATGAGTATCAGTTTTACTTGGTCCACAACACTCTCCTAAGTCATTTATCAACTCTTCCTTCTTCTTACAAAATTTTTCCCATCTGCCTTCCCTGAAAAAAAATTACGTTCCAAAACAGGTAAACCTAAAATTCTAATCAGGTTTACCTGTTTTCGGATCCGATTGATTACCTTGCTAGTGATTCGTTTTTTATCAAGTTCAACAATGTTGCATGTCCACTTATACCTCCCACAGAATAATGGCCATATATTTTATTTTTGATCCTGTTGATTCCTGGCACTTTCTGAACTTATCGATTTTGGAGTTGATATTAACAGCCAAAACTTGTTATGTATGGCAGGAAGGCGAAGCGGAGTGTTGAGTAAATGTGCTGTAGTTTTGTATTCATATTCTTCGAAAACAAATTAAAGGCAAACAATGATGGAATTAATTTAATTTTTTCACAGTGATAATTATGCTGGTCAGCAAAACAATAAATTTATGCTAAACCTGTACATAATATGTAAATTGCACAAGATCCATTTGTCATATTAAAAATATTCATATTTAGAGAAGCAAATTAAAGAATTTAAGCCAAATATTACTGAACTGCTTTCTGTGGTAAAACATTACAAATAAAAATGACCCTATCGTTATTTGCCCCAAGAAAAATATAAAATTTTGAAATGGTAAGTAACAATCGAACCCCTAAACTTTACTATTCATTACATAATTACCTGAATTTTTTTATTACTCTAATTATTTATAATTAAGAATTTTTTCATTGCAATTTTTTATTTTATTATTGTATTATTTTTCTTTAAATGTTGTTTGACTTTGAATGATAATATACCTTCGTTAATTCGAAGATAATTTTTTTTTTCTCCTGCATATCTTGAAAAATGGTAAAAGTACTGGCACAATACATTTATTTATTAAATTTAAATCTAAGAGACAAATATATGCAAAAATTTAAAGGAATACTATAGAATTTGTTTATATTAATATTTTTAAAAAATGTATAATTAAAATTTTTATTTGGGTCTCCTGCAAAATTAGAATTATGTAAGATTTGTTGCTATTCTAGAAAATCAGTGATAGGATTTTCGCCACACGCATTTTAATTTATTAAGTTTTTTTATATTCTTCATCACCCTTATTTATTTAACGAAGCTAACTTATCCAGTGAATATAAGCTCTGAAAATCATTCACGGTGGACTCGATGACAGAACACATTCGCCGCAGACACTGACTTAAATAGCTGCTGGCAGTAGATTTATAGCTATGTCATATTTCCATACTACAGGGAACGGGTCGGAGTCTGCTGATTCACATTTCTGGGTCAGTTGTAGCTCATAGTGACATGCGTTTTTGTGTGAAAAAATTACTCCTGTAATCTTATACTAAGATTATGTTATTCCAGTTATCTTTTATTTCAATTACTGTATACTAAGGCTGATTAAATATATTTCAATCTAATTATGGAATCGTCTCATCACGGAATATAAAAAATGAAAAAATGGGCTACTATTAATATAATAATAATATTTTATTTATTCTGGGACGAGTCCCTTTAGAATAATACAGAGAAATCAATATATGTGGGCTGAGGAGCCTCAGAGATACTTAAACAAAAACTACAAAGAAATATAAACAGTCATTATAAAAAATAATTATAGGTTACTTTCTCACTTTTATCAGTTGAACAATAAAAAAAAATGAATAAATAAAAAAGGGAAAAGAAAACGATGTAAAAATAATTAAGAATGATATAATAGTTAACATACATATTTACAATTATATTAATTTACAATTTTATGGGGTCTGAATGGATAGGGGATGATTGAATAGGCGGGATTTAAAGGTAGGGAGGGTATTGGAGCGACGGATGTTGGAAGGGATGGAGTTCCATAAGGATGAGGCTCGGTTAATGAAAGATCTATCGAAAGCAGTTGGAATATTAGGAACAGTTTTAAGGAGATGATTGGAGCCTATTAAGATTGCCTTCGTCTTGTCCGCATTTAGCTTCAACTTGTTAGCTCTCGCCTATTCACAAATCCCATCCAAATCTTGAAGTTTCTCTGTGGCTGGCAATAGGTCAGAAGGCGGGAAGGACAGGTATGTTTGGAAATCATCTGCATAGATGTGATATTGGGAGTGATGGATCTAGAGGGGAAGTTCATTAATGTAAATAGCAAACAGAGCAGGAGATAAAGAGGAGCCTTGAGGAACACCACAGGGAAGGGGAAGGGGCTACATACTGGGACCGATTTGGGAGAAAGGATTTGAACCAGCACAGGGCACTGTTGGATAGAGAAAGATTACGCAATTTAGTAAAGAGGATGTTATGGTCAACAGTGTCAAACGCTTTGGAAAAGTCTAGAAGGATGAGGATGGTGAGGTTTTGGTGTCCAATGGAGTTTTGGATGTCATGGGTTATTTGAAGGAGAGCAGATTGCGTTGAATAGCCAGATCGAAAGCCAGATTGGAAAGGGTTGATAAGGGAACGTTCATCTAGGAAGTTGGAGAGTTGATTTTGGACTAGGCGTTCTAACAGTTTAGAAAGGTTAGATAGAAGAGAAATAGGACGGAAATCGTGCAGTGAGCTGGGGTAGGAAATTTTCTTCAAAGGTCGGACAAGGGCAGTTTTCCAGGAAGATGGGAATATGGAGTCTTGCAATGAAATGTTGTAGATGTAATAAAGAACGGAAATAACGACAGGGAGGCTGGATTTTATTAGTTTTACTGGAATACTATCAGGGCCATAATCATTAATGTGGGAATTAAGGACAGTGGGAAGTAATTCATCGTAGGACAGATGTGAGAAAAAGAAGTCTTCAGGATTGAAGTTGTGATGTTGAATATCGGAAATAGAGGAATTATGAGCATAGGATAAGAAGTGGTCATTGAGGTCATCTGGAGTCACTTGGAAGGAACTGAGATTTTGGATTCTGGTAGGGATAGGTTACGAAGTATATTCCATTTGGATTTGGAATCAGGAGCATTGGAAAGGGCATTATGAAGGAGGCTTTAGCAAGTCGGACTGCGGATTGGGTTTCATTCCGGAGGATCTTGAAAGACTTGTAATCGGCAGGTAAACGGGTTCGACGGTATTTCCGCCTCGTTGAATCTCTTCTTTTCATCATTTCCTTTATTTCGGCGGTCAGCCAAGGTGTAGCGGGACGGCGTATGGTTCTGGTTTTCAAAGGAGCATAGATATTTAATATGGATTGTAGGTTTGAGGTCAGGGCGGTTACTATAGGGTCAATGGAGTTATAGGAATATATGATGTCCCATTGGAGAGAATTAAGGTCAAGCTGTAGGGATCCATTAGTGATAAGGTCTAAATTGCGGTATGATACTATTTTGATGATGAAGGATTTCACGGGTAGTTCGTATGTAATTTGGATCAGATCATGTGATGAGAGAAATTGATTTTGAGAATAAGACAGGATTTTGATGGGGGAGTCACAGATGAAAATGTCTAGCCAGATGTCGGAAAATTGGGTGTGATGGATAGAATAAGGAACAAGATGAAGGTTAGGGGAAAACTGCAGGTCAGTTAGAAATTGGTTTTCAAGAGATTGTGAGAGCACATTCACGTTAAAATCTCCGGCGACAATAATATTGGTGTAGTGGGAAACCAGGTTGACGAGGGAGGATTCAAAGACGTTGCCGAATGGAACACGAGGAGGGCGGTAAACTACGGCAAATAACAGAGGAGAAGAAATTTCAATGAACAAGTATTTCATGTGAGCAAAGTCATGAGAAGTAGACTGTAGGAGGATTTTGGCCTTAAGCCTTTCATGGATATATAATCCGACACCACCACACGTGCGATCAGGTCTGTCATGGCGTAGGAACGACTAATTTGGTAGGGGAAATCTGGGAGGAAGGGATAAAAGGTTTTAGCCAGGTTTCAGATACTGCTATAATGTGATAAAAATTGTCAAGAAAATATTTCTGAAATTCATCGTAGTGTGCGATAAAGGATTGTGGATTGATGTGACTGGAATTCAAGATATTAGTCATGACTGAACAGTTGAGAAGTAGAATTTCGGGAAAAGGGATCGTGAATAGGGAATGAGATATAACATTTTTAAATATAATATTAAGTTTATATATAGCAAAAAACAAACAAAATAAGAAGCAAACATTAAATAAACTTTGAAATAAAAAAAAACTTTGAGTGTTCAAAAAAAAAAAAAATTTCAAGTGTTTCGAAAAGAATATTCAATTGAAATTCATTTATAGCTTAAAAAAAAAAAAATAAATATCTCCCTGTTTTAGATAAATTAATAGAGATTGGCTAATTGTCAAATAAAAATCTAAGTGTAATATACCTACTTACATTCATTTATATTTTTTTAGTTTATTTAATTATTTATTCAGAAAACTACATTAAATATGGTCCGACCAGATAACAACATCTATCGTTCGGTGACAAAATAACATAGAGGTAAACATACATGAAATATGAGTTGGTTAAACTTTGGATTATTAGGGCGTTATGGAGGCTCCTACTATTTGTAAGTTAGAATAGTGCAATATGAGTTAGTTTCTAGCGATAAAATTAATATTTCAATAAAATACAACTATTTACTAGAACGAAAAAAAAATGAATGAAAGATCTTATGAAGGGATCAATAGCGATACGACTTTACAATTAATAATAATGATCAAATGAATTGGTAATAAGTATAAAGCGAACTTGATTAAAAATAAGAATAAAATATGAAATATAACTAAGAATAAATGAGTACTTTGCAAAGAAATACTGTCACTAGATCAACGGTTGTCCAAGTAACAAGTTCTGCAACGGTATTCTTCTTTGTTGAAGATGGAAGTGGGCTGGTCCAACAATAATTTTACACCTGTAGAGAAATTCTTTGTAATACGGGTAGTTTTCTTCGGTTTTCAAGTTGAGGGAAATAATTTTTGTTTCATATTGAATGGCGAATTTGATTTTAGTTTAAGTTGATGAGTCTACTTAGTGTGTGGAATGCCGCTAATGAAAATAAAGCCCATGCTAATTTGTTACAACGAGCTTTTTGAAAACCAACTATTGAACAACAGAGATTCTTTAAAGAGTTTATGTTGGATATTAACAATAGTTTTTATTTTCCTTATGGACAGAAAATTATTTTTTATATTTGTTTTTCCCCTACTTGCAATGTAATACGCAATGATATCCCAAATTTTGTTTGTATTAATATATTGATTCAACAGATATTGTTTTGTTTATCAGTAATAATTTCGAATACATCATGCAAACAATTGGAGTGAATCCGAGGATATTGAACAACTCAGTAATCAGTTCATGGAATTTCGGAAAACTTTTTTGTATCAAATTAATAGCTGAATCCATTTCCTATATATCCTTTCTCGGAACTGAATGAGGATGTATATTTGTTCTGAGTGCTGCCTGATCCAATCAGGACTCAACATATTTTTTCTGTCCCGCTATATGCGGGGCGGTCGCTATACATATGGAACGAAGCCTTCTGTATATTTTTAACAAGTTCCCTTATAATTGGATTCCAAACGAACACTATGTGGGTCTAACATTTGATGAAATTGGCAGTGATTATTAAGAAAAAAGTTGTGTTACCTCTGGTGATAAAAATTTAATTGTATTTGACTAATTAACCACTTGTGACAAAAATTGGAAGGTTTGAAAATTGAGAAATGAAACTCTGTCAAAGTTATGGTGAAAGGATTTTCTTTTGCTTAAGGAGATATACTTTTTAACGTCTGCTATTTCTTCTCATGGCACAAAACTTTATGTTTTCCTTAGGTAATGAAAAACAACGAGTCCCTTTTTACTTTCACTCGAATATATAGTATAGGGAAGTATTGTGATCGTAAAAATGTTGAATTCGAATTTTCGATGGAAATTTATGTTTTGAAGTACCCTGAGTCCAAACTACCTTGTCTCACAAAATGGTGGTATGTCTGCGACCAGCCTACATCAAAATCAAAAAGTTTGTATGTAACTGAAATTATATATTATGGACGGGTATATGCCTGGGATTTGACAGCAACTTTTTCGATAAAATCGACTGGCCGAAAGTATCACTTTATTGAATCGATTTTTCACATTTTTTTCAATTTTCTCCGGTAAAATCTTATTTAACTTGTCATGTTAGTGTAGTTAGTCTTCAATATCGACTAGGTCTTATCATCAATTGATTGTTTGGGCTTAAACGCTGAATTTAAAAAAAATCTTTATCTAAGGTACCTTTAAATTATATTTATTTGAAAACAATTAAAAACTCATAAAAAGCTACTGTTGGCAATAAACAGTAGAAATATACAAAATTTATAAAGTTGGCAATAAACAATAGATATATACAAAAGTGTGTAGCAAGTGAAAGTTATGTAGTGCTTGCACCACACTAGTTGTTTTCTTTTTTAATTTGTGTTTAAAATAAAAATGGTGGTCTTTTTTTATCCTAAAGCTTTTAAAAAAATATTTTTTAATATGAAAGTTGAATTAACACTGTATTGCACATCTTACGTACCAGATGGTGGCCAAAAAAGCAATATCGCAAGCTTAGATTTTTCTATACTTTTACTATGTCAAAAAAATACAAAGAACTATAAAATTCAACAACTATTGTTGCTAAAATTTCACTACATCACTGCTCCGGAACAATAATGACGCGACTGCAAACTTTTTGAAATTAACTTCATCGTCTTAGTGGGCTCAAAAATGAAATGACCAAATGTTTTTAGTCGACATAATTGTACTTAAAAATTTGTTAAGGGTGGAACATAGTAAGTAAATTTATGTCGATTTATATACATCCACTCAATTGATTCATGGTTCTTACCAAGGCAATAAACCTCAATTTCACAAAATTTTACAATTGCTTTATTATTCTTCGGGACCAGCGATATACTGAAAGATAAAACAAAAATTGAAATGGAGTAATTAAAATGAATAACATGTTATCTGCGCTGGAAAATTTGTAAAGTCAATTTCAATAGAAGAAAATTGAAGGTCCTAGACTTACGGATTTTTATTTCTACATTCTCATGACCTCGAACTTTTGTCACTATTGGTCATTGGTTGTAATAGATTCTTGTATATTTTGAATATTTTTTTAAATTTTACTATAAATATACTAAAATATTTAACAATTGCTACCGTAATTAGTGTAACGAACTGAAATGTGAAATTGTGGTCAGCTGCGGTCACATATCATAATTATGAGAGATAGTTGACCGTGGATGATAAATGAGGAGAAGATGGTTGGGGGTGTGTTCAATGAAGCATAACTAAGTATGACTAACTTATTTTAATGTGCCGACGTTTCGGCTAGAGTTTCTAGCCTTCTTCAGGGCTAAAAACAAAACAAGATAACAACCATAAGATAATAAC
>NW_027112641.1:900241-905113 GCF_000696795.3 Halyomorpha halys | reverse complement strand
TTATATTTCTATACTTACTGTAGTTATTATCTTATGGTTGTTATCTTGTTTTGTTTTTAGCCCTGAAGAAGGCTAGAAACTCTAGCCGAAACGTCGGCACATTAAAATAAGTTAGTCATACTTATTTGTGTTTCATTGACCGCACCCCCAACCATCTTCTCCTCACTCATCGGTCACATATCATGTTTAAAAATGAACAAAACTAAATCTAGCCTCAGGGAATATTTGTGTAGTAATTAGTATTGCACAATTCTGAATGTTGGTTCTTCCTGTTGCAATTATGAGCAGACCAATCAGGTTGTCCTATCGATGCAGGGTTTGTTTACGAGCACAAATAGGGCTTTGGATAAAATATGGCTTGGATTTGGATAGGCTGGAAGATATTGTTAAAATATAGAAAATCGATATTGACAACCTTATTATTAGAATGGATATTATATAGATTTTGTTATTACCATATAGTTTTATTTTCCTAATAAAAAAGAAATATTCACAAAGGATATTAAATTCACAATAACAGAATATTTAAGAAATCATCCGAGACGTAGTGCTAATTCTTTACGCATATTTGAATTTGGTATTTACTATTGGAGTTTAATATCTATCTGTTTTGGATTTAAATTAAAATGATACGAAAAATGTGTTTATCATGTTTGAGAAATCTTGTTTATTACTCCAATAAGATGACCTGAAACAATTTTAATATGAAACAGAATTGAAATAATAACATTCATTAAACAATCCTTTTCAAATGGTTACAGAATGAAGTAAGAGTAATATCAACATGTCATTTTTTAAATATAATCTTATAATAACTTGTTTGTCACTGGTTTTATTTTTTAAATAAAATAAATTGTATCCAATTTTGGCCAACGTGGCCATCCTTAAGGATAATAATTTAAATAGTAGCTTTTATTATATACTTATTATAAACAATTTAAACAATATTAACACTAATAAATTAGCATGCCTTAACCGTAAATTTACAGCCTCACCTCATTTTCTAATAGTTGGATGTGAGGCTGTAAATTTATAATTCAGGTATACTAATTCATTAGTAATATTGTTAATAATCAGTGTATAATAAAATCTGTTATCTAATTGATTATCCCTGAGGATGGCCAGGTTGTCCGATAGGTCAGACATATAAAGTATTAATAAAGATGTTGAGACTTAATTGGAAACAACTTATTTTATTTGGATATCATTCTTTTTTTTTTCAGAGTGTGTAGTTAGATGAAAATTTCTCCTTTTTATCAACTATATTTTTTCACACCTTAAACATTTATCACACGTTAACGCTTTTTAATTAAAAGTTTAGTTGATCGTTTGGTTCTATATTGAAACTTCAACGGAATGTAATTCATTGCAGATCAATATATTTTTAAACGGTTTAAGATGAAAAGGAAATTAATAAGTTTTAATTATTAAATTATGTTTTCTATTTGTTGGTCCATAGACATTGTTTCCGAATTCGGAATGGTCTCCTTCTTAACCTTGCTCTAATTCACGGATCTTTTGTTTGTTAATGAAGTTTTTTTTTTTTTTTTTTTTTTTTTTTATCCCCTCCTATAATGATGTTATTGAATATCTGGTACATACATATAGGAGGTATGCTATATGTATATCTGGGTGTTAATGATACCTTGGATTGCCTTTTGGCATTATAAGGTTAGGTGAGGAGTCCAATGAAGGTTGTTACTTGGTTGGCTGACGCTAGTGGATTATTGGAACGGGGAGGGGCCGTTCCGCTGGTAATGAAGTTTATATATTGAAGTCAATTTATAATCATACGTAAGAATTTTAAATTACCGAGAAATATTATGTTCAGAATTATAAAAATTTTGGACTATGGTTCCAACAAGAGGTTTCTAAACATTATCAGTAAAAATCAGAAAAGAGGTAGTGGACATTTAAAAAAAAAAAACTCGTACCACTAGAATCTACGAAGGGTCAGAGGCTCAATACTTTGTAAAAAAATATTTCTTGAATAACGGTTTTACAGGGAGGTTATTAAAATAACATGTAAGAGATGAATAACATATGTGGTTATGATTTTTTCGTTATATTTAAGTAAATGACTTTATATTTCTCAAGAGGAGGAGCCTCCTAACTTTAAATCATGATGGACGCATTGGTTCTTTTAATAAAACCGAAGGGCTTAACTGATTCCTCTGCAAATTGTTGAGGCTCAAAGCCTCGTTGACCCATGATACCGACATACTCATTTCGTCATTAGTGGTTAAAATGAATGGTTTTGTTTTGCATATCAGTCATTGCGTTTCTTAATTGCTTGTTAATTAAAAATATCTGATTTGCATTCAACCATACAATACTTCTAAATTTTCAAATTAATCGAAGAAACTATGGCGGGTTTGCTTTGGACACCCTTGCTTAAGGATATGAAAAAAAATTAACTGCACTGAATCCTGAGCTGACCATTATTTCGATTACAGCGATTTTTTGGAATTCTATGGTTATTTTCTCAGATAACAGTTTATTTATGGAATGAGTTGCTGTGTTTCCTGGAAAAACGACGACAGCATCTTGATATGAACTTTTTATAAAAATCAATTAACCAATAAATAAATAACTTGAAATAAAATTAAAATCAAATATGTTCGTACATATGCGATTTCATATTGATTTTGAATGTTTCCCCTGTGAATCCCTTTTACAAATTACTTAGATAAAATTAGGGTTTTTTCTCTCTTGAATATATTTTGTACAAGGAATCTTTAATGATTAAGACATTTGCGAAGCACATATTAACAATATACATAAGCCACAGTTTTATATAATTTATTGTTATACTTTTGTGAAATCTGCCGCGAAACTAAATCATTCCTTTCAAATGTATATTTTTGCCTGTACTCTATTTGCCGAATTTTTAATTACTCTTTTCCTCGTCGAGTGTGGCTTTAATTAACCATGGTATTCTTCCTGAAACATTGTTGTTAAACAATGGGTGAAATAATTTTTTTTAGTGTCAATACACTGACAGTGTAAGGTCAATGCTCGCGGTCATGTTAAATACTACGTTATGTAAAGGTCATTAATATTAATATATGAATCAGGGGGTCTGAAGGTCACAGGTTTAAGATTATTTAACTATATAAGGTACAAATTATGTGGTATCTCATTTCTCGAGTGTTGGAGGCAAGTTAGTTCGCGAAACGTAAATGCACAACTTGTCATTCATGCCAGTGTTCCGAAACCACAAATACTTCGGGATCGGAAACCCCATAACCGACGATCCTCCTTTCGACAGAGACGACGAGATTGCCCGAGATCACGACATCGCCTATTGCAAGGCCAAGACTTTCGAGGATATCAAGGAAGCTGACTGCAAAGCGATCAGGGAGTTCGGAAGGGATCTTGCGGACACCGGAAACTGGCATAGTCTGGTAGGAGCTGCGGCACTGGGTGTGAAGACGGCAGCTGAGAGGTTAATATGCCATCCGATTTATCCTTGGAGACCAGGATCGTCCTGTCGCAGAAGGAATCCTTCGACTGTTGATGGACAAGGAGATGTTGAAGAAGCCAAAGAACAAAACGGAACACCTGGTCCCTCAGAAATACAGGATGCCAAATAAGTGCATAGAACTGGAATATACAGCTTATATTAGCTTCTTCACAGGTACATTATAAAAATCAATCTATGTAATCATGTTACTGAAGTTAAATTTCGAAATTACTTATTTAAACCTTGTCTTTAATACGTAAACTGATCATTAACTTACTTTAGGGTGAACGACCGTTTTAGTAATTGCGAAATAAAATTGGTTTTATCTTAGGATGTAATTCCTGTTTCATATCATTTAGAAATTTTGTAGCTTAAATTCGAAGTGTTGGATTTCCTCAATGAGACAAGTTTAATAAGTTTTAAATTTATTGTTTTGCTTGGATTTGGCGGGAATTTCTTTTAAAAAAAACAATATATATATTTTTTTAAGTAACTTGCATAAAGTTAATCAATAAACTAATCCAAAAAAAATAACCAAAACACATTATTTTTAACTATTATAGAAAACAATAAAACGTTTTAATTCTTAAAATGTTAAGGTTTAAAAATAATTTATTTTTGACAAATTATATTTTTGAAGTTAGTGTTTTATCCATAATGAGAATTGTACATTTGACAATGGGTTTCATTTAATCTTTCAGTGGGTGTTCTATTTGTCGATAAGGAAGGGTATTTTTTTTTTTGCATATATTACAATTTATATATTTTTAAAAATAATTTAATATAAGGTATTATGAAATTATTCATTGTAGTCCAATTTTATTACCTTTTTTAAAAAAAAGAAATCAATATTGATCGCATGAATATTTTATTAGAATCAATAAATCCATTTTTTCTTAAATCAGCCATTATGGTTTGTTAAAATTTAAATTTCTACATGTTCTATGTGAATCTGCATAATACATTAGTCAGAAATATTTATTATTACATTGAAAAAAATAGTAAATAAAGAAACTATTCGTAGTAGTAATTTAAACTAAACAAAAAAATTAAAATAATTGGGGAACATACTATCAATAATTGTACATATCTCGAAATAATATGTCATGAAGGAATTTTGTAAAAAATTAAATTTAACACATGCAAATTATTGCGTAGATCATATAATATAATTATATAATTACATATAGTATATAATTATTATGTTAATTTTCCATGAAAAATCTGACGAGTTACTCCCATAATTACTTTTTTATTAGTAAGTTTTCGAAAGTAGATATAATGCCTATTAATAAAATTTTATCATTGACGAAATTTAAACTAATTTCGAAATGAAATCAATTAATTTTGATCATTCATATCACATTGTTAATGATTCACTCGTTTGAATTATTTATTATTTTATT
>NW_027112641.1:891865-900171 GCF_000696795.3 Halyomorpha halys | reverse complement strand
TATTAGAATGATAGGGTTCAGCTTACTATTATTTTAATCTAAAAAAATACAATAAACCCAATTTATTGATTTTTTATCATATTGATTAAATGTTTGTTTTTCAAGTAACTTTTAAACTTATTAATGTTAAATCTATCAATGTTTAATTAACAGTAAAATTAATTGACGCCTAATATACAACTAATTTATATAAGTGTACATGTATAACTGATTCAGTAAACTTGTTAATATTTAATTTAAATTTAGTTAAGGAACAGAGAATGGATACTTATGAACAAAAAATGGTGTATGGGACTTTTATTTTTGTTTAAAAAATGCTCAAAAAAATTAATTCATATTGGTGTTTGTAAAAATATTTAATATTTAATATTAATATTACGAATTTAATAATTTACTATTTAGTTGTAACTGTAATAAACATATATTTTCTTTTTTAAATTTTGATAACCTTTTAAAAATATTTTATCGATTTATTTATTTCCTATTAGTTATTATTTCATGAGTTAAATTTTCCTTAAGTTAGAATGGAAATTTTAATTGCAATCGATATTTGTTCAAAAGAATTGTTTTTATGTTTAATAATACGATTGCAAAAGAAGAAGAAAGTCTAAAAATCGTTTCCAAATTGAAGAAAATTTTTGATCTTGTGGATATTTCAGTCCGAAAATATGAAGAATTGCTTGCTTGATATTTTATACTTCAACGAATTCGTCATTTTTTTGACAAAAAAGAAACAGGTCCCAATTAAGTGTTAGAAAATAATTAAATTTTTGCTTGTGCTATACGAAAGTTACAGTAATTGTTCTTGAAAATTGTACGGATCCATTTCGTATGTTCAATTTAGTCTATAAAAAATTTATATGTTTCGCTTCATTTGACAAAATGGCGATATATCGGGAACAATTAAAGCTATTCATATATGTGTTCAGTACTTTTACTATGCAGAACATAATTATTCTTCGAATTATTCGTGTTTCATGGTTTTGGCTCGTATTTATAGTCGATTTACGAAAATAAAAATAAATAAATAAAACAGTGACATTAATTATTAACTATTTTCAGTGATTATTTTAAAGTATTTGACACTATATTTAGGGCTTTCCAATTAAATATAAGACTTTAATATTAACAAAACAAATTAGATTTGATTTAACCAGAACCAAATTTATAATATAAACTGCAGATGAAAAATTTTTTCATAGGTTTTAGTTGTTCTTGAAATTGAAATATGACTAATATATAATGTAACCGAATTTATATGAGTTTAAGCCTAGATTCATTATCTTACGACAAGATATATCTCCATTACAGATTAGATTAAAAAGAATTGTAATGGTGAAACCCATGGATTTGGTTGATAATGGAAGGAAGAAGCAAAAAGAGAAAGCAACAAAATATAATTTTAGCGAAAGACAAAGGATACACTCCTCTTCAAAGGACTTGCTTAAATGAACATACACTCTACTCTGTCATTTCGGCTGTAACTGTGGAGAGAGAGGTTCTCTGTACTGGATATATAGATACATTTTAGCTCTCTGGTTGGCTTATTTTTGTCTTTAATAATATTTACACAAACATATTTTTATTCAAAAAACCGTTGTATATTGTAGCGAATTCGAATCTGAAATATAGAATTTCCACTTGAAAATACTTAATTTTCTTCAAAGGCGTTCCCACAAGGGGGCTCTATGCGCTTCGATCCAACCAGTAATCCTCCTGCAGGCCTCTGCCAGCCATTTCCTCTTGGACACCATCCACCAGTCCCCGTCCTTCCTTAGCGAAACCCAATCCAGGATTCGGCTTGGTGGAATTTAACAGCCTTCAGCTTTGAGTACAAAAGGCAGTTTATTATACATGATTTTTGAAGGGTATGTCGTTATAGACCCCACTGTGTCTATGTTCAGGCGACCCTATAATCCAAATAATAATAGCAACCAAATAATAATCCAAATACTTAAAAATATTAATTTTTTTACAGGCCTCTCTGTCTACTAGAAGTGTACCAGTATGAGTACTGTCAATGGCCATGTTCTCGATCGTCTCAAAGTTAATTCTTAAGCTCAACATTTTATAGCAAGCCTTGAAATGATATTAACGTTACTAACATCATTTCGAGATGGGCCTTTCGTATCGTCAACACGGCGTTGTCAGAGAAGAACAAGGACAGTAATGGTTCATCATCAATAAATGGCCCCACTTGGAAATTAAAAAAAAAGATTTTTTTTTTTATCGAAAGAAGCCGCTAGAGCTCAATTAAAATGACAAAATACCTTACTATAATTGAGTGTGCATTATTCGAAAGTGATTATAAAATAAAGGCTAAAACATTGAGCTTAATTTGTACATACAGTTTTGTTGAGTAGGAATCGTTTATGTCAAATTCAAATTAAGTCACTTTCAAAAGAACGGAACCTGAGGTAAGTACTGCAATTCATTATTTTCATTTTAAACACAGGATTCCAAAAAATACTCAGAGATGTAAGTACTTATTCCAAATCTGTAAAAATTGTAACTAAAATATCGAATTTAGAATTAAAATTGTTTTAGGTTTGTCAAAAAGTGATATACAAAAAAACTAAAATAAAATAAAAACATTAATAAAGAAGGCATTGCAGAATATAGTAAAACCTTACATAATTTTTCCTCGAAAATGTTGTTAATGTACATAGCATCGTTTAACCAGGTTATCTAATATAACTACTTAAATTTTGATTTTAATAAAAATAAAATTGTTAGGCTTAATTTAATGGACACCTTGATCTCATTATTTAATACATAAATCTATAGAAATATATAGCTAGGGGTAAGTAGTCATGAGAGAAATGCTATATTTAGCCATGCTGCCCAAATATGGTACATTGAGTTGCTACAATACACAGCATACCAATAAATCCATGATCACGTAATATAATATATAGAATATATTCACATGAGATAGAATTTTTTTCCTACCTTTTCCTTTTAAAATAAATACTTTTCTACACAATAAATAGAAATATTATAATTTTTTTAATATTTAACAATTTCATTTCATTTGACAGTTTTATTTCCTTTAATTGACACATTAATTCTCCCCAACTTACTCTCTCAGACCCTCTCCAGTGATCCGCAACCCACGTTCGATCCGTTAAATAAATTAAATGAATTTAACATTAGATTTCAATGTAAAATCAAGCCAAAGACATGATAGTCATAGTGTTTTATTTTAATTTATTTATCAATACATTAAAATAAAACAAACTAATATATAGATTTATAAAAAACCAAAAGTTAGTAAAAAAAGAACTACTTAAATGAATAAATAAGTTAAAAGAAATAATTTAATGAACAAATAAGTTAAGGGGGTAAATAAGTTATAACACAAATCGACAGGTCCAAAAACAAATCTCTTTTGGAGCTTACTGATTAAATACATCACAAACTGTGACGGTAATTGAAAGTTGTGAGAGGTACCAACCTGATTTTTTATTTTTTTTAATAGACTCTTAGTCTATAAGGCATATTTATAATTACTAATTCTCAATCATGAAAGAATAATGTTTCATATTTGCTTTATTATCTGCGACATATTGCCCTAATCAGTTGTATAATTTGGCGACACCTGCAGCAGTTGGTACCACACGAAGCAATAACCGATAATATATATTCGATAGGGGACAGCTCTAATTTATTGGAGAACCCACAAATAGCGACGATTTGACCAATACCATGGCCACTAGATATCTTGGGTCACACATCGAAACAATATTGGACGCATGGTTAATAATGAACTCTAAAGAATGATAATTGCTGATGATAAGTGATTGGATATGATAATTGCTTATGATGAGTGCTAATTATGATAACTTAATTCTTGATAATGGAAGTTTATTCAATTACTCAACGAAAATTCCCAATTACATTTCAGACGTATATCAGGGCAAATAATCTCAGAATTTTAATGAACTGAAATGGTTTTGCTAAACAATCGTCACCCAAGGCCCAGGAGAGTTGTCAAGGAAAACCACATTTTTCAATTATTGCGTATCGGAGGCACTCTTCGAAGATGTGGAAGCTACTTTACATAGTTAACACTGTGATGGATCTCTCCTAGTCATGAAATGGTCGTAGGTCAACCGGGCTGTGTCTAATGTTGCGGCGCGCTATAGCCATCACCTCTTTTCTACGAGTAACTCACATTTGGCTTTAGGATCATGAGGTAAAATAATAATTATGATTTCTTATTTATTTAACATCTTTTTCATACAGTTAAATATTTACTAGTAATATAACTATTATTGGTGCATTAAATTTTTAATATTATAGAACACAAGAACTCTTCATACGCTTGCGACATAACCAGCAAAACCACAAAGGTTGGAAAGGAACTGCATAAAGATATGATACTGACTTTTCTCAAAAATGGGCATACAAATTACTTCTAACATTTTTATTAGAGTTTGGGATATTATTTTATTCAATTAGCAAGCGCAAATTAAAAACAAATACAATGGTGTATATCTCATTTGCAAGAAAAGTGAAACAATAAAAACAAATTATTTTGACGCCCGGTTAATAATCCCTGCGTTACTCAAGATATTGAAGATATTATTGAAATCTACGACAACTAATAGTAGATGAAGCACTGAAAATTTTAAGGTATCTTTACTATACAGTTACGATAATTTTTTTTAAAGTATTCAAGTTAATAGTGATTGGTTTATAGATGTTGACGAGTAATATGTTATGAACTTTAAGTTTTGTATATTTATTTAATTTTTTTTTACATCTTCGTATTGAATTAGTATAATTCCGATTTCAAATTAGCATTTGTTCACTCAAATTGATCATGACATTTCAAATTTAAATGATTAGAGCATTTTATATATGATAATTATAATACTCCTCTCCGAAATTTTTAAGTTGCAAATCAATTAACATCTCACATGATTGCTGCAAACGTCATTTAAAATAAAAAAAATTTAAACAACCGAAAAATGATTGTAAAAAATATTTGACCATGATCCTTTAGCATGGAATATATAAGGCCAACCTTACCCCATATTCCGGAAGGTAGGCTCCTTACCCCATCCATCGGCATCCACTCCTCCTTACAGAGGTCAGTCGTATAGGAGGCAATACCCTCGGGCCAAGGCTTTACGATATATTTTCATAAAATATTACATTATATATGGGGAGATATTTTTTTAGTATCGGTTATATATGTATTTGAAAATATATTATACAATAGTTACCTTAACTGAAGTGTATTAGTTTTCAACACTCAAAGGACATAATTTTCATTAACATATTTATGTTAAAAAATACATTAAAAATCAGTAATATATAAAAACAAAGTATGTTTTTATTTTTTTCAATCTTTACTTTAATTAATTAACGAAATAATTTTAAGTGGCTCATTAGGTTTATTTTACATTCTATGTTTTATGTAATGTGTAAAAGATATCCAATCAATTTGATTAGGAGAACCTGAAGCATCTTTACACTTCAGTGGTTATTGATTTATCCATTCTTAACCATAACTTACTCATACATAACATTTATTTATTGGAGAAGTTTGTCGGGGGGTGGGGTCAGCAAAGAACAACATAAATAAACAAAACCATATTTATTTATTTTATGCCGACGTTTCGACCTGAATTTCAGGTCTTCATCAGGGGTTATGGCGTAGAAGGTAGGCCTGCAACTGAATATATGAATAATGAATAATATTTATTTATTTAATTTTAATAGCTAAAATATTGTATGAAGCACACCTTCAAATTAAGGTCATGTGCTACTTCACCTTAGAATATGCTGGTTGGGCTGTATTGAAGAAATATAACTGAAAGAAACTTGATTCAAAGTAAAAGAAAGAAATCTATTGAACAACTCAGATAGTTGTAAAGAGCGAACAAGAGAAAAAAATTCTAGAATCTATTTTATACTTCACATTGTTATAAAGGGGGTATAATTTATATGGTTATAAGTTGGTAGCCATGATAAAACATTAGTAGATTAGGTTAATTTTATAATTTTGATTTGGGCTTGAATTGAAGATAGCAAGTATTGATGAGTTGATCTGTATGAAGATCATGTTTCAGTTGAGTAATAAGGAAATTTGGAGTGGACTCACTCGGGTTAATGGTAAGTCACTAGAAATGTTTTCTCTCGTTATTTTCCACTCTTCTAGCTCCTACCCCTAGTGTGGGAATCACTTCTTGAATTTACGCGTGTATCATGACTAAGAACTCAAGGGAAGGAAGAAAATAATTTTTATGAATAACAGAAGAAAAATGACTACTATTTTGCTTTGTGCCAAAGTCAATGCCAATTTTTTATTTTGAGCCACAAGAGGTGCTAATGATGCTTATATGGGCGTGAGCCGGGGAGGGGGGCAACATTTTATTAATATCTTTCATTTTTAAAACGAAACAAATATGCCTTTGCCATAAATTTTATATTGATATAACTGAGAGATAGTTGCAGAATAGAAGCTGAAAAGCCCTATGAAATACAAGCAGAAAGGTTTTGCTTTATAGATAAATTATTCTATAACTGCTATTACTGCTGACACTACAATTCAGCTCAGATAAGATTTAGTCTATAATAGTTTAACTGTCATGAAAAAATAGACAAGTTCAGTGATATAGAGATTACGATATTAACCAGAATGCTTGAGATTAAATATATACAATAATAAGTCTAACTTAAAATTTTTAAACATGAAGTGAATGAGCCCTCAATCTTAAAGATATGGAATATTTTATCGAAACTAGTCACTTAGCATTAGGTCACGAAAATCAATAATAATAACTGATTATGACTACGAAAAGCATAAAACAATACAATACAAATAAATTTCGTTTTTCGAACAATATCGTTTATGACCCCAATTAATTATAAAATAATAATAATAAAAAAGATAAACAATATTTTATTACAAACTCGCCGATCTACGATAGATAAAATGCTTCGGTGGTGATCGGTGTTACGGGTTATAAGGCCGGCATAATTATGCTGTCAGGTGTTAATGATCCAGGATTTTTAATTGTACATTAAAAAAATATTGAATTTTACTTACATACTTTATCACACTTTCCATAAAGATATATATTGCATGGTTATATTATTCAACTAAATCTACTATTGAAATATTTCAATAAAGTATCCAAAAGTTATTAATTTTTATATATTTTTACTAAATATAATATTTTAGACAAAACATCCTGACCACAAAGAGCCACTTATAACGCAAACAGGATTCGGTTTACGAGGCTATAAATATAAAGAACCGAGATAAATACATTATTCATTGATATCTGTGGCTATGAAATATGTTGTACAGGAAACCGTAGCTCCGTATTTTATAGCGTCAGATGGCAACTATAGATACCCTACTGGTTTGAAATCTCTTCTACACGTACTTCGTGTAACAATATAGATCAAGTATGACGTAAGGCCATTACTGGATGCCTTTATGATAACGATTAATAAATGACTGAAAGAATTAATGTGGACCAACAAATTTTTATGTATTGCTCATTATAGGGTATTTAGATTGAGCCTTCTGTTATCTCATCAGGATTTTTATAGAAGTTATGTATTTTATATATTTTTTCCTATATATTAAGTTCCAATTTATATTCTATTTGATAAATAAACATTTTAAAATACATTGCTGAAAGAATAATTTTTAATACGTCAATAAAATATACTGTTACTTCCTATAAAGCAGTTGTTAAAGCCCAATGAATGATTTAATTTTTTAATGACCTTTCTAGTTTACTTTTCAAAGATTTTTTTTTTTTGTAATTAAAAAGTTAACATTTAGTTGCTTAAAATACTTGATGAGATGGACTTTTATTGCATATAAATATAGTGCAATAAATACTTTTATTGCTTATAATATTGTGGGTTTATGAAGATCTCATTCCAAGGACATTCATAGGAACTAATAGGAACTATTCATATAGGAACTAAATATTAATATAGGAACTATTCATAGGAACTAAACGTCAAGACAAGCTGATGGGAGACTCTTAGGCTAGTCCCTAGGCATGAGTGTACTTCATGTTTATTTTAGGTATAACATATGTTTATTTGTTATCCTTCACCCACTAAGCGGAGACTTGATTCACTTGTGGCCCTCAGCTATTATTTTGGAGTCTACTGCAAATTTTCTGAGGTACTGGATTTGAGTTAATTTCTGGTGCTTTCAACCATCCACCGGTTCAGCACCACTGTTTAGCCTCCGAGTCTTTAGTGTAGAGTATTGCGGGGGGCCATCACTCACCCAATTTATTAAATATATTTATATAAATATA
>NW_027112641.1:805489-891815 GCF_000696795.3 Halyomorpha halys | reverse complement strand
ATAAAATACATTACTTCTATAAAAATCCACACCTTCGCCGTTTAGACGACGGCGGAAGAGCTTCGAAAATGTATCTATTTTTTATTCGATATATGCATATCAACAACCTTTATTCTTACATCTGGTGTGAGTGACTTTCTTTTATTATTGTATCAAATATTAAATGTTTTGTTTTCTATTCATTGCATTATATTCGAGAATTAATCATTTTATGTTTTTTTTTGTTTCTGCTTATTCTATAAGACTAAGGTTTAAGATCATTTATATTTAAGAATCATAATTTTCTATCTGCTTTGCTCATCATTATTTTTTTAATTAGAGAGAGAATTCTTTTGACCTGTATATATATTTTATTTTATTTGTTTAGATTTCATATTATTTAATTTGTTTGCCAAATGGAATGCATATTTTATTTATTAATTTCTTTTCTTTATTATTATTTTGATTCTTAGGGTTTTTTAATTATTAAAATTGAACCAGCGATTAGGTTTTCTTTTTTGTCTTGATGAGAGGTTATATTTTCATTTTCGAAAAGCTCCACTCAATTACATCAGTAAAGACCAAGAGTTTTGGAATGGGAGTGACTAATTTTAATTAACTAATTAATTAACGATGAAAGTTAATCTTCAAATCTGGCCGAAAATTTCATGATTGCTAGTTAAACTGAGATTTAGAGCAAACCTACGTTTAAGTAGAAAAGCATACGGAGGCCCCTCACCTCCTTATATATTAACAAACCGTATCGAGAATCAGTTCAACTATGAGATAAATATGCATTTCCTCTTCTAGTACCATTGGTAGAATAAGGTAATATTTTTCCAAATTGTGGAATGTTAGTTTCATAGTATAAATGTATCTAAAAAAAAAAAAAAAACAATACAAGGAACCTTACTTAGTTCTAGTAAGATCTGTTATCTAGGAAAGGAGTATTGCATTATTCCATTTCTTTTCAAAATAAAATTCAGTAAAATAAATTTGATCGAGATAGACGATTTGACAGATGATGAACACTTCAAAGAATTACTTACTCAGACAAGAATGAAAAAAAAATGTTTTCCGTCCTTGACAAAATCATTTTTTACAGTGGTTGGATGAAGAATTATTTAATCGATTTCGACTGTCAAAATTAGCTGTTGACCTAGGCCCCAACAATTTTAATTAAATAAATACCCATTCAATGAAAACTAGATACTTTCCAAGGTTTTTATTTATTTCATGTAAAGTTAAGCTATTTGAATTGACATAAAATGCAGCCTTTTGATTAATTATTGTTTGCAGTTTTTTAAAAATAATAATGATCTGTTTCTGCGTATTTTAAATTTAATTGACAGAGCAATAAACTTAACGGACATCATTTATATAGAAGACATTAAGACTGAAGTATACACCATGTTAATTGACAACTTTTATCCCAAAAGGTTGATAAATAGACTATAATACAATAAAATGAATAACAAACATACAACTAGAAACAATACAGAAAGTAGAACACCGAAAAAATAAAAACAATCAGAACAACAAAGCAACATAAAAAAGAAAAACCAACAAGTCAAACAACTTACTAAACTACTGTATTTTACAAAGAAATAAACAAAAAGATTACAGTGGACGATAATAGAGAAAAGGGACAAGATAAAACAATGAGTAATAGCAATAATAAAAAATTCTTTAGACTTCAATACCAGGCCAAACTAATAAAATGAAAGAATACTGACAGAATATGATCATATAAATATAAGAACCGGTCTATACAATAAGAATAAGTTACAGAGTAATTTGTCCAACATAAAAGACAAAGTTGATAAGATGGAAAAATTAAATGCAATTTACAAGATAGAATAAATAAATACCCATTTAATGAAATCTATATTCTTTCCAAGGTTTTTATTTATTTCATGTAAAATTAAGTCATTTGAGTTTACATAAAATGCAGTCTTTTGATTCATAATTGTTTGCAGTTTTTTTTTAAAAATAATAATGATCTGTTTCTGCGGATGAAATTTGAAATGGATTGAAAAAAATATTTCATTATTTCTTCTAATAAATTATGATTCACTGATTAAACATTGCTATAGTTTTATTTTAACTATTATATGATAAATGTTACTTACCTTTGCTGTGCATAAGAAATGGAAAGCAAAAACTGAAAACTTCGATAAAAACAGAAATACGTAATAATTATGAAGTTCAACCAATATTTGTTATAATTTTTGATAACTATTACGTAATCTACCGACAATTATCGCAGTTTTCAGGTAACCTTGGTAAACTGGTTAACAATTTTTTTTTTTTTTATCCCCCTCCCTTGCCATTTCTGGCATACGGGGCTCGAGCAGTGGGGTAGTGCAATTGGGTTTTTATTCTTTTATTAATTATTTAATTATTACATTTTTTTGTTTTACTTTTTTTACTGTGGTGCAAGCAGCCCAGTGCTAGGTTTAGCGCCTTACTGATGGAGCTGCACCTTGTCCACTGAATCCATCAGGATGCCTCCTGCAGTTACTAGGCTGGTCCAGCCCTCCTGGTCTTACTCTGGGTCAGCTTCCTTATCTCAGTTTTAGTTATGCAGTTATGCAAATCTTAGTTTTACCGGGGATTGGTGTAACCAGCCCTTAACTGAACAAAAGCTTCATGATCTGGAACTGCCTATTTCTCAATTTTTCAACGCATTTATTCCACTTTCAATATTAGTGAAGGTTTCATTTCACAATTCATTTTTCTCTGTCGGCTGATAATGAAAAAATACATTATTTGAAGTTGTACCATTGTTGCTTTTTTAAAAAAATTATTTCTTATGTTTTTAAGTTCACACTCAACTACCAGATTTTTCTTCATAAGAATACCCCACGTTACAGGGGATGAGTGAGCCACGGAGGGCTCCCGAACCCGAGTCAAATACACTGATTTTTTTTTTTTAATTTATAGTCCTACAGAGACGAAAAATTATTGATTAAAATTTGCTACCTGACCATCGATGGGATTGGTTGATGGGTAACACACAGGATAAGTAGGTACAGGTTGTGGTAAGTCTCATTTTGTGGAAATAAAATTTTGAAATGAAAGTTTTTCTTTCATTTTATTTAAATTTTGATCTTAAATTTCTTCAATATCTAGAAATATAATTTTCGTGTACTTAAATATACTATACCGCTAAGTGATACTCATAAAGTTGTACTGCATTAATTATAATAATTATGGTTTTTAATAGAATCATTTTTACTTCCTTGTTATTTATCTCAAATTAAGCTTAGTAAATTCAGGTTGTACTTGTTAATTTTTGTAGCTTGGGTTTCTAATAAATTTTTAAATCTTTTTATAATATATCAAATGTCCTGTGACCTAAAAAAATAATAAAAAATTAAACAGAATTTTATAAAACAATAATAAAAGAAAAAATCATCTTGAAATTGGTGGTCGATTTCTTTGAGTCCATTTAACCTTTCACTGAATCGTTTGATCAGAAAACATAAATTAAATAATGTTGTTAATAATTGCATAGTTTCCATCAATAATAAAAAATATTTATTCAATTTTAAATTTTTTATTTGTATTCATCAGTTTTGGGCATAAAGGAATTACAATTACTTTTTAATCACAGTAATATTAAACTTCGTAAATGATATTACAAATTTCATTACTAATTAATTGATGAATCACAACGTATTGCAATTACTTTTTGGCTGACATGGATATCCAACCCTATTATTTTTAATTGTAACAAGCGATTCAAAGCCTTAAGTGCTGTAAAATAGTGGTTAATTGTAGTATGTAAACCAGTTAGTGGCATTAACATTATTTTGCAAGCTGTTTTACAAACCTTGAATTCGCCTCTCCCTTAAAAATTTATTTTATAAATTTATAGTGCGTTTTTTGTGAAGAGAAAACTGAGGTAAACATGAGCACGTAAACTGCGTAATAGGTGGTAAACAAATGTACTAAAATTAAAACATTCTGTAATACGTAAAACGCTCAAGAGGTATTTCATTTCTCATGTATTGTGAAGCTGGATTGCAGTGGTGAAAAATAGAATACTTTTTTATGTTATTATTAACATAACAGTGTTAGAGAATGATTTAAATTTGTTTTTCAATATATATTGATATAACTTTATTTTACTGGAATTCTCTCTGCTCTCGTAACAGACTATCGTGGTTATTCCATTGGACGATGCCTCACTTCCTGTATCTAACGTTATATCGTAAAAGCTGTTAATAAAGTTGCATTTTACAAAAGAAGAAAAATCTTATTGTGCTAGACTACATTATTAAATTGCAACTATAATAGTTATTTCAATAGGAAAATGCATTTTACATTTACTATAACTTATATAAATTGCAACTAATTCTAAGAAATGTCTGGGTCAATATTTCTTATGGTTCAGAAAGTTAGAAACTTTCGTGATACAGTTCAACGAACGCAGGACTAATGTTCAGTCCCAACAGAAATTTTAGTTCTAACCGCTGAACTATGTAAGGGTATACTTTATCTAGAAGAAAACACTTGAATATAATGTTGTTATTTACTTTATGGGCTTACTATTTTAAAAATAAACCATGATTCTTCAGCACAAGAATCCCACTTGGAGACCTTCAACGTAATCTTTCCATTTTTTCAGTTCTAGCTCATAATTATTTTGCGTCTTTCTAAATCATGTTTTCTGAGGTTGATATCTGTTCCTTAAATTGTGGTGAATACTTTGGAAAATTGACTAGATAAAATCATACATTAATTTGTTTGACTGTATAAGCCTTTTTAGGGGGGAACAATATCTATGTTAATTTTTTATATTTGTGACGTGCCGTTTGTACGTATGTCTTGATACATTTTTTAAAGCGTTTGTATTTAATTAATTTTTAAATTTTATTCTGATTAAATATTATTCGATTTGAACCTTATAGAAATATTCTTTAGCTTAGAGTCATAATAAATTATACATTCATATTTTTAGGTGGTGGTTCTCAGGCTGGAGATGGCCTGCCTTCTATTGAGGGTAAGTAATTTGAAAAAGTTCATTAATTTTTCTTTGATTTATTCAATTTCTTTCATATTTTTTTTCTACCCCGTCCATTAGCAAGGTTGTTTATGAGATAATAAATTACTCAGGCAGATATAATCTTCCGCGTCTAATAATTTTTATGGTTTTCTTGATCTTCTCGAAAGCTTACAATTCTGAAACTAGTAAGAAACATCCCATGAACTGTGAAATTAAATTGCATGTTTGTTCACTTTAGGTATTTATTTTATTTGCATCTACGCAGAAATAAACAATATATGAAAGTACTTTTAAATTTACTATTCAATTGTTTCAGAGGAAATAACGCTAATTTCTCTTCCTAATCAGCAGAATTGTAATATTGTTAGTGATATTTTTATAGCAAGGAAACCTTGCAGGCGTTTTCGTAGATTAAATTATGCAAAAAGGATGGTTCATAAAATATACTTTTGACTTCTTCATTCAATTTCATAAGGTCATTCTAATTTACCTAATATTTCATTCTAACTGTGAACCTACCATCATATCAGATTACAAGAGTACTTACCCTACGTTATTTTGCTATTTATTATGATTTTGGCTTAGAAGTAGTGGTAGAACCGTTGAATATTAAATTTTCTCACCCTGCCGCCAATACACCCTTTGACTAAAGATATTGAGGCAGATCCAAAGTCTTAGGTTTATATGAGAAAATTCCAGAGCGAGGTCTTCATAAAATATTGAGGGAGGAATTCGACAGGTTGGTCTGAAGGGGATTTTAGTTTTCCATCTTCCTGAATCTAGTTACAACCCTTTCATCATTGGTAAGCTATTATGATTGGAATCTTTGGATTTCATATGATCTTGTAATAATCGCTAATGAAGTAAAAAGGAATTCGTTTGTAAACATATAATTAATATGGGTTTTGAATACAATAATTTAAGATTTATGTGTATTATATATACTGCATGAATGAAACACTTTTAGTGCCGTATGACAATATACCATTATGTATAGTATTTGCGAAAAATACCTACGTTATAGTATACCTAGAATAACTTTATATTTATTTGCCGTTGACCGCGAACAGAGTAGCGGAGTCACACAGGGTTATGTTCTCAACCCAACACTATTCTGCCAAGCAATTAACGATTTGGGACTCGACTTGCCAAGGGGAGTTAAGCCGCTACTATTCGCAGACGATCTAGCCATTATTTGTCGATCGTCGAATACAATTACCATAAAACATAAATTACAGGAATCAATTAATAACTGGTCACTCTCAATCGGTCTCGAGTTCTCATCTGAGAAAACTAAATGCCTCTATTTCACCCGAAAAAGAATAACCCCACTATATCCTGAACATATCTCATGAACTAGTGGTTCTTTGACACTCTACACAGATTCCTAGGGATGATATTTGATCGGAAACTAAATTGGGAAACGCATATCTCAACATTAAAATCCAATGTAATAAAAAAAAAATATATTTCGCTTTTTAATCGGCATCTCTTGGGGCTCAGACAGCTACAAACTGTACCGTACTCTGGTATGCTCGAAGATGGACTATGGATGTTTCATTTATAGCTCTGACAGACACCGGATCCTTGCCAGACTAGATGCGGTTCATCACACTAGGATACGTATCGCAACATAATATAGAACTAGGTACTCACGTCTTTATCAAAATATTCCTGATCCTTTTTTGATATATACTGATGGATCAAATTTGACGAATCTACAGCATCCTCTTTCATCAAAAATAACTCAACCTATAAAATAAAACTGCATAAATTATGCACTCCACTTCTCCATGACAGTGACGCATACTAACATAGTTATCATTACCGACTATTTAAGTTCACTAAAAGCCATGAAGATCATTTACCCGAAACACCCGGCAATCATAAAAATTCACATCATATCGACATGCTGGAAAACTTGGGAAGAACTGTTTTCTTTATATGGGTGCGGATCACGTGGAGATCGCTGGAAATGAACTGGCGGACATTGCAGCTAAACAAGCTCTTGCTCATCCAGGTCAGGGCGCGGCCATTCTGATACCCCAAGAAATAAGTCTTCCGATGAAAAATGAATTATCATTTAGTTGGTAAGCCATGTGGAATGAAGCAAATTAAAACTATTTAAATAACCATTAAACCTTGTACCACACCAAACCGTTCCAATCGCTGGGAGGAGGTAGCTATTGCCAGATTGAGAATAGGTCATAAAAGTTTAACTCATAGATATCTGATCAGTAAGCAACCACCCCCAAAATGTCAATCCTGCAACAGTGTACTTACGATCAGTCACATATTTGAGGAATGTCATTTCTATTCCGCGAACTTGAGCAGATTGGGAGTAAGACCAAGTAAGTGTATCGGATGCTCTGAATGAATGATGATCAGAAGGACGTGGAAATGGTTTTGGTTATAAGGATTATTAGAAGAAATGGCCTTTTGAATTAGATTTAAACCCGAAAATGATACGTACTAAATAATTCTAAAAGAAGTAATTATTTAATTTTTTTCGTGATTATTCAAAGAGAAAAATAAAGTGAAATAGAATTATAAATATAAATGAAATAGAATTATAAAGCACGAAACATGGCCGTTGATGACCTCAGGGTTTTGTGCCCTAAACCTCCAGACAACAACAACAACTTTTTATATTTTTAGCTCAAAAATTACTCCCTATGCTTTTGCTGTTTATTAATTTTACAAAGTGATTACCTGTATTTTATATTTTAAATCACATTCTTCTCAATAATTACTGAATGGTGAGTAATGTTTGTGCTTTATTTCAGTTTCACACATTACATAAAAAGATGAGGTGGTTAAATTTAAAACAAAATTGTACCTTAAATCAAAATGTTATGAACTACAAATATATGGCCATAGGTCTCAATGAGAAACTGGAGAACAGGAGGTCGCAAAACGCTTCATTACGAGAACTTCTCACGGTAGACATAATTCAGGTTATTGATTTGCGGTGAATGAGACGGGAGCGTAAGATTGTAGGGCGAAGTAACAAACCGATCCCAAAAATGTTAATAAATACTGAGCCGATATCAGTGTGTATACGAGGAGTAGACTGAAGCATGTTGGGCCATTTGTAGCTGAGGTAATTGAGGGACTGCCCATGACTGAAGCGGTGCCGGTTCGAATTCGGTTTGGACGTCCATTTTTTTCATTTCTGAGGCGATCCTAAGAAATTAGAACTTGACCCCACCATGGTTAGAACAGGTCCCCATACCCTTCATGCGTACGTCAGAAATGGCCAGGAAGGGGGTCATGAAAAAAAGACCGAAGCGTAGGTGAGAGGATTGCGTCAAGACTGATCTTGTAGATTTGGTTTGGTTAGGACGGGCAACAGTTGACAGATGTATCTAGATAGATGGTAGAATCGGTTTCGAATCTTAGAGTTCATCAAGCCGTATTATTATTATGCGCCTGCAGATGTAGTGGATAGAAAATCAATATGGAACCATCTCCGTTCCTACTCAGTACTAATCTGAAATTGCGTGCAAAAACCGTGCGTACTTGATTTGAAATGTACTTCTCTGCCACATGGGTCTGCTTATCGATGTACACGGAAACAGTTTTTTTCCTGATATTTAAAGCGGATGCGAGAGTATATTTTCATTGTTTTTTTCTTGTACAAAGCTTCCGTACATTTATTGGTAATGAAGAATTATTTGATTTCTCTTCACTATCTTTTTAACTACCCACGGTAGTTAAATTTAAAAACGAGGAAAGTATGCTGTAGTTTTTAAAAAGTACATATCGTAATGTCCAAAGCGAAATTTTAAATTTCTAATTTTTTTTAATTTTTAAAAATTAGAGAATGTTATTTTGGAGGGTAAGGAGGAGGAGGTGGGATTGAGTAGGAGGTATTTTAATAAAACAAAATTGCACTCATTGACTTTAGAAACTGTCTAAATTTCCAATAATTGACTACTCACTTGGTACAATCAAACAGGTCCTCGGAGTCGTAAAGTAATTAAAATCCCTTCGGGAAGTTGTCCTGGTGTAATGAACCGGCCTCCCCATTTCCATGTCCCCGGGAGCTGGTTTAGTGAACAAGAAGGATCGATAACCAATTTGTCCTTGTTGGGTTCGTGATAATAGCGTCTTATCATCGCTTTAATGTCCCAACTGGAGAGGAGTGCGGTGCCATTCGAAATTCCTCAAATCATTTGGCCGGTTGTAAAGAGTGTTTTTCATAAATATCATGATAGGGCAAAACTTTATTGCACAATAATATTAATAGTATTGTTAAATATATCAAATAACTAAGAATTTTCAAGAAAAAAATCATCTCCAAAAATAAAAAATTATAAACCTTCACAGGTTTGTAATTCTTGAAAACCACTTTATAAAATCATTCTGCGTGGAATTATTGTCCAATTATTATTTATATTTTCTCATTCTGGGTAACAGTAATTAATCATAACGCAAGTTTTTTGTTTTTAAACAAAAGGACATTAACAGTACCAGGCCAGGAAAATTCAAAGCATACAAAATTGTTATTATTCCTTTCCGATCGACTTTTGTAAAAGGAATAAATGAGAACTTAAGGACTAAGATCACACTCATCGCATTTCGATTTATTTTAACTTTTCGGATTTCATATATCTTAAGATCTCTTTATGTTTGCAGGTGTCCAGAAGAAGAAAATTCTATCGATTTTAAAATCACACGCGCACTTTTCGTTTGTTTTTTTTTAAAAGGCTGGTGGGTTGGTCCATTTGGTTTCTCAATGCCTCAGTTGTTGGGACCAGTCAAAGTTACGCATACTCTACAAGTTTCTTAGTTCCATGGACTGCACAATGATTTCTAAACTGATTCTAAAACTTTTGAGATAAATCCTGAGAGCTAATTTGCAAGAAGCCCCGAACGATGCTTACCTCATTCACCTGTAACGAAATGTCAAAAACAAATATTTATTTGAGCTTATTGGGAAGGTTTCACCTTCCACATGGTCGGAGCAAGAATCATTAACTTGTGTTCATTTGGTCCCTTGGACGAAGGGCTCCGCTGGGACCCTCCTCTTGCTCTCTCTTCCTTCACTCCCCCTCCCCCCCCCAACCTGACCCTACTCAGGCTCGGCCAATACCCTCAGGAGCGTAATACTGACTACGGAAGATTTAAGGGAATTCCATTGAGATTCCACTTCGCAGTAGGCTTAACTTCTCTCGAAATATAAGCTTGAACCGACGAAGGATGTCGTATTTACAATAAGTATTGACTACTATTATCTCTGCTACCTGTATAGAACCTGAAAGATTTTTTAGATTTTTAAAGCTATATTCACAAATTATATGATTAAGCAAAACATTCTAATAGGGTATAAATTTCATGCATATAAAAATACATTTTTAAAAGTATTCTATCATGATTTCTTTACGCCGAAAAACTTAGTACTAAACTTTGATCTTTATAGAAATCTGAACCTCGACACTATGAGAGATCTTGAGGTAGAATGAAATGCCTCTATTATAATTTAAAAAATAAAATAAAACTTGACCCTCACTAGGGTAGTTACTACTTATTATACTTTGTCTTGAAAGTAAAGAACCTTGAAAATTATTTCACTAATTGCATATTTTTTATTAAACAAATTGTTCCTCTAAGAATTGTTTTATTTTCAGAACTCTTATTATCAGAAATGTAACGTGAGACAAAACTAAAATATAAATATACATTTTTTTAAAGTTTCCTATTTTTCTGTAATTATTCAACATTTATAGCAGGTTCTGAGGTAACGTTTATGGGCTTAACTGATAATCATCATACTCAAATCTTCAAGTGTTGGAACACATTTAATAGCTCCTCTTTCACTAATACTGAGATCCTAACCTAGTAATACTATAGAACCTAACCTATAACTGTATTGCACACGTTTTAAAATCGTTCTTCCAACATACACTGTTGCCACTGGATTGAAGCTCATGCAGGCGTCAGAGTCGTAAACAGCGGGTTGATTGAAGTCTGAAGCGAATTGTAGAACTTTACATGCCTCCGTCCTATAAACTCGGGCACCGTCAGTAGCTCGAAGAATTTGTGAAGCTTTTCTGGTTTCAGTGTTTTCATTAAAGGAGACCCCACCATTTTTCGCAGTACACTATTCCCTAACTATTGAAGTTGGCGTCGTGTGACATAAAAGTGGTGGAAAGTGAAAAAACACTCCAAAATGAAATGTGTTTAATCATGTTGATGAGTGTGGTTTCTTACACTCAATTAACGATTCACTCAATTCACTGTAATCGGTTCTCTCATCAAATAATATTTGTGAGCCTTAATCTTACAGACGTTATCTCAGAATTGGGAAAAATTAAGTTTTTACTGGTTGTAGTTGTAGTGTTTTAAACTATCCAACCAAAAATATTTCGACCAAATCAATACTAACGAAAGTTAGTATACAAATTGTAATTTTTCAAAAGTAGATTAGTTTCTTGAAATATTTTTTTCTAAATTTCTACGGCCACTTCAAATTTAATATGTAAAATATTTGTTGTTTTTTTTTCATAACTTTTATGACCTTTGTCATGAGAATATTTTCTTATAAAAGTGTACATTTTGCAGCAGCTTGTTTCATTGAGGTTTTGAGACGTAAGAAGTCAATGGCTTTCTTGGAAGGTGCAACCAAAATAAAACAAGAACAATAATCAAATTAACTACTGTGAATCAGAGTATCATTTTATTTATTGGAAAAATTATTTTAATGATGGAAAATTATATTTTATACCTCAAAAAGTGTCAACATTAAAAAAATAAATGCATTCCAATGAATTCAGCACCCTGAATGACATAGGAATCTGAAATTCATGAGAATTACAGTAGATTTAAATAATTTAGAGGTTTTTGTACAAATAGGTTTCTCAGCATTACGTGCCGTTCCGAAGATGCAACTCCATCCCCATGAATAATGAGGTTCCGTACATAAGAGTTGGTCTTAATAGACTTTGGTATATTTTATATTTAAATGGAGGGAGAGAGCCAGTGATAGGAGTAAAAGATGGATCGTTTATGTTTTATATGGTTAGTGAACCCGAAGGTTCAATGCCGATACCACTAATCCCTATATACCTCCGTGCATATTTAAGAAGTAGGAAGGATTGAATTTTTTCCTTGAAATAGTATATAGGCTTATAATAATCATTATAAGATCAGCTTGTAATAATTATTACAAAGAGAAGATGGTCAGGCATGTGGTAAGTGAAGTAAAAACTTATATATGTTTTTCATTGATCACATCCACAACTATCTTCTCCTCATATAATACCCATGGTAAACTATTAACTAGTCATTAAAATAATTATTATTAAAAGATTTTTTACTAATTAATAATTAATTGCCTATAATCTATTTATTTAGATTTTACTTATTGAGCTCTACCAAACTATCAAATTCCTCCCACATCCAATCCTTACAATCCAAAATCCTACGTAAAACCCTTGATGCTCCTTATTACGTCACAAATAAACTCATCCACAAAGACCTTAACATCCCATTCTTTGCATATTTGAACCAAAACAGATATGCGTGTTTTCATTCCAAGCTCCTTACCCATCCTAACCCATTAATTCTTAATCTCTCATCCTTAATAATCCCTGATAATTCTCCGGAGCGTCTGAAACGAAGATGGCCACGGGATCTTCAAATTTAAATTAATGCTTGAAGTACCACCAATGGGTGGTTACTTTCCAAGATTTTCAAGTGTAAATAAAACATATAACATATTTAAATATTGTATTTATTATTTGTACAGTTGTAAATCACATTAAATGCATAAATAAAAAATTAAAAAAAGATTTTACTTACATTACTTTGTTTGAATCTCCTTGTCTAATAAACGATTTCAACTTTCTTCTCTAATGCTCTTTAAGTCCAAATCTACTCTGGCTAACCGAACTGAAGAGGCCAGTGATACATTATTCATTGTAGTTAACAGCAGTTGCCGAAAGAGCCTTCAACTTCTTATGAAATATAAAAGATCCTGATCCTGATTACATGAGCACTCCCACTTCTTGTGGAGGATCTGGCTTAGTGGTTCTTCCAGGTGCTTTACTAAATTTCCAAGAGGTCGAGGTTTAAGTCTTCTCAGAACTCCAGGTTTAAGATCAGCGGAAAATAACGAAATCAAAGAATTTCTAAACAAGTCGCCTATGTGAATAATTTATAAAAATCAGAAGTGAAAATTATAAATATTTGACTGCTTCGGTTTCTAATTGATTTAATTAACTTATTGCAAATATCATGCATTTTTTACAATCATCTTCTGTAGTTATAAGTTACAGTGCTTTTTTTTGCTATTATTAGAGTCATATTTACTTGCTGCAAGTAATATGACTGGTTTCACAAACCAATTCTATTGGTTTGTGAAATTGAAAAAAAGATTAATTAATAAAACAACTTCATAACTATGCTTATGAATTCTACAAGTAAATACTGCTTCGAAAATAAAATAATAAAATGCTGAGGCTATTTTACAACTAAAAATTTAACGGCGCAAATATCCACCAGATATGAAGCTGGCCCGTTTATCTTTTCTTAAATATAAAATTAAATTAAAATCTGTACCACAACAACCCGTGGAGGGTCAGGGGTTAAGTACTTTGTAAAGAAGTACTGTTACTAGACTAACGGTTGTGCAAGGAGGTGATTTGGTCAGAATGACGCTCTACCGCCAGATTTTTACCCCAATTAAGGGTACCCCAGGAGGGCTCCAGAACCCACAGGAGTTGACTCACGGCTTCAGTGTAATAGAAAACAATTTTCTACCCAGCCGGATTCGAACTCAGGTCCTTGAAGTTAGTTTTTTTTCCTAAATATAAGTAGTAGAAAAAATAGTCCTTTTTTTTTCTTCTTTCAATACAACCTTATTATAAATTATAAATAAAAATCTTTAATGTTTATAATTTATCATTTTATTTAAACAACTTTTCATACTGAATTGTTTTGTTGTTCTAATTCAAATAAAAATTTAATTTTGAGTTAACAAATGGTAATTAATGTTTGTAAATTTAATGTTAACAAACTGAACACAAGGCTAGCCGGCTGGGTGTTCAAGGAGAAGAAATCTTTTATTATTTTTGAGAAATTTTAAGAATGAAATTTTTAAATATTCTTCAGAGAAATATATTATAAAAAATAAATATTGATGCCTAATTACAGATGGATTAATTATATTCAATATGTATAATGACCATCATTTATAATTTAACAAAGTAGTTCTTTGACAAGGTATAATAACCGATAATTATTGAATTATAAATATTATATTATTTTATCTCTTATCTTGTTTCTTCTCAATGATTTATGAAAAGTGTTATAATAATTGTATTAATGTGATAATTTTTTTTTATAAATGGGATAATAATATTTTAATTAGTTATTTAGATCTAATAATATATTTTAATCATCATCAAGTATCCTTAATTATAATAATACAAACTTTTTTTTTAAGATTTTTATTTAGCAAAGCGCGTAAATATTTTTAAAACATTTTTGACTGTATTTAATGTATGGATTTAGATCTGAAATGCTATCAAAGTTATTATTAAAATGTGTATAAAGTTTATTGTTTTGGTTTTTCTCCGGACAATGGTACATTCACTAATATATAGTAACATATTATTCATTTTATTCATCTTCTTCAGAAGATGGTAGATTAAGATGATAGATGATAGAAGATAATAGAATTTTTAGTGTTACTAACTATTTTTAGTGTTCTGCGTAGGGGCGTGGTCACACCCTAACCATCTTCTTTATAATTTAAATCTATATGGTCAATAATTTATATGTTTCATATAGTAACATAGTTTAACTCTTTTATTTATTTATTTTTATAATAGCACATTTTATATCCCCATTATTATTTTTGAATATTGACTTAATATTTAGCAAAGTAATATAATTAAGAAACATAAGTTGCATTTGTGAGATATTAGCATTAGTTCTTATCTAACCCACAGATCAGTGTCCCGGAAGTTACATTAGAATGTAAGATAGTAATTTGGATTATAAGTCAGATTTACTAACATAATTTCATTATCATTACTATAGTACAAAATCACTTCAGAATATTATTAAAATAAAAAGTTTGAATACATATTTAAAGAATACATTTAAAAAAAAATTAACTGAAGGAAATACAAATATTTTTGAAATCATTACATGTAGTCCATGATTTTTTTTTTTTTTTTAAATTCACCTCTTCGTCGTAAACTCCAGCAAATATCCCAGATAAAAAAAGAGGAGCTAATATTTCCTTGTAGGTCATAGATATGTAATTCATATAAATGTATACTATATAGGTGTAACTCGTGCTGTCAGAACTACGGAACAATAGATATATAACTTGAAGTGAAATACATTCACGACTCACAGGCAGCATGACAGAAACAGTATCCTATCACTATTAGCAATGTATATAGTTTCAGCAGTGTATCTGCGACTGTAGTTTAATGTGAAAAATCTGTTCAAAAATATAGTGTGGATAGGTTATTACTATAGATTGGATTTTTGTATAGTAAAAACCGCAAAATGTTTGTACATTTAATCGTAAGGCAAAAACACAAAATGTTTATAAAACACCTAAAATCTGAAATTATCTACTTTGTTCTTCAATTTATAATATATATACATGAAAAGCCTATGCAACCTTATTTAAATCACATTAAACTCACTAAATATTCTCTATATTAATGCAACCATACATAAAAATTTAATTTCTCTGATTCAAAACCTAATATTTTTTTCGATTACCGAAGAGCTGTGGGAAAACCAATAGTATTAAATCATTTTATATACCTATTTCGAAAACTGGAATTCAATTTTCAACTTCTTAAAACTATCGCAATTTTTAGTTTTAGAAAAAAATATTCAATACTCCAAAGGAATTTTTCAAAATATTCTTTTAAGGAAATTTCCTTTTTTTGTTCTCCCTAAAATTTCACACAGCTTGTCCTTCCTCTTAGTTTTTGAATTATGTAATTGTATACGAATATTCCATTAACCAAAAAACTAACAAGTAATAAGTCTGGATATTTTGTTTAAGTTTAAAATAACTACTAAAAATGTAAGACTAATAAAAAAAAAAAAATTCCACAAGAAGACGGAAGAGTATAGATTTATAGGCAGAGTGTGAAAACAATATCAATGAACTTTTTCTATAACAAACTTATTTTAGAGAGCCTTTTTCATAGTGAACCGAAACCCAGTGGTTTATGGTATTAACCAGTGTTAATACTATTCCTTAAATATTCGTCACTTGTATTTGAATGTTCTTTTTTTTTTATTATTATTAGAATGAATTCGACTCTTCATATGTTAATCATGCATTGATTTGCTCCTATTTTTGTTAATTCTAAACTATAAATTAGATAAGGAAAAATAATAAAATGGATAATCATTGTCATAAATAATAAAAGCGAAATTTAGTAGAAATATTAAATCAAATGTATGAAAAGTATTTTAAAAAAAAATAAAAATCGTAGCATTTTATGCAAACAAGAGTAAAATGTGCAATTCTTGTGAAAAAAAAACTGAACTCAAAACGTCTAATTTACCAGATAAACCTTAAAACGTGCCATTTTTGCAATATAAAATTAGTGTTGTTTCAATGTCTTTACCGTTATTCATATTTTCTGTCGGATTTCGAGAAAAGAAACTACTAACCGGATTTTCGTGCAATTGCATATTTTTGGGTATCCTTGAACGAATTTCATGGGACCAACAAATTTTGTACGTTGCACAAAGTTTTTACTGTAACCAGTATATCACTATGTTATATTTACTATATTGGCTTTTTGTATCCTGTTTAAAAAAAAAAAAAAATACAAATAATCTCACTTAGTCATGCAAACGGTGTTTGCACCTTACATGTGCCCTGTATCTATTGTAAAGCCATATGGCAATCTGTAAGCAGTAATCAATAAAAACATGCATCGCATACATGGTAGAGTTATACCTAAACATTATATTCAATACATACATGTGTGTTTATTAGGGTTGTTAAATTTTCAAACACCTATGTACGTCATGAGGGTGAAAACATTTTTGCTACTTTACGAGTATAATCACAAATCATGGAAGACTTCTGTTGTTTTCGAAAAAAAGAATTCGAAAATGACGCCATGAACTTAAATTCATAAAAGAAAAAATCCTTCTACTGGTTCATAATTGTACTGCTTGTTTACTATTTAGAAATTTAAAAAAAAATAAAATTATAGGATTCTTCTGTCTAATAAAAGTTGCTTAACCGAAGAACCTTTGTAAAGAACCGGTATACAAAATCATTGAAACATCAGAAAAAATAATTATTCTTCAAGATTCAAAGGTATACCCTATGGCGCCTAAGCCTAAATAGACTACAGTTAAATGCAAGCTGGTCTTCTTCGTGGGAATACAAAAGCTTCCTATAAAATTCATAAAAATATTTCCTTTCATGAAACATTGATAAATATATATCCCAAGACTGAGGAGTTAATAAAAAATGGTAAATTTCTAAAATTACAGGCAGTGCCTACACTCACTTCTCTATAACCGATTGAGTAAACAACAATGATACCATCGTACTCGGACACGTATCTAATATTTGACAATAGCCGATATGCGCTAGAAGTTGAAAAAAACTGCAATAATGTTAGACATTTTTGATATTATTGTATGACTCCTTTTCTCAGCATATATTTAACGTTTATTATATACCAAACGATTTATTTTATTTTTTTTTAGAATAACAATAAAATATTGTTGATTGCATTAAATGTGTCTAAGTTTGTAAAAAAAATTACAAACCAAAAGTCGCTTATAAAATATAATAAAACAAAATTGTTTTAGGAAGATAAAAGTCAGTTTCTTTTTTAGTGTCTTTTGAAATTCTTAAATACGATTTTTGATTAAGAAACAAAAAATATTTTACAAGGCCCACTTCGAAACGTCTATCGGTCTTAGTTGTATCAATAATGTATCCTTGATCACAGATCTTTGCCAAACATATTTTATTTGAACCGGTCAGATTAAATCTTTTTGATGGCAGTGGTTCGTTTTCAGAAACCACAACAAATTCTATGACTTCAAGACGATGTCGCTATCATGTATCATCCATGACAGAGGATATTTATTTTAGAATATTAGTTAAATCAAGCAACATTGAAAAAGTTGATAAAATCGGAAAACGGTGTAGATTTTTATTGAAAGGAAAAAATGTTGGGGTATAAAATACAATTTTATATTTTCTTGAAGGAGTGGACTCCTTTTTGACATATTTAAGTGTGATATTGTATATTGCACTGTTTTTATTTCGGTGAGTAGAGTATTTAAGTTTATAGTGATTATACTTTTTATTCAACTAGTAAAATTTGTAATACTTTCAGCAAATAGTGATATGAGATGCTGATATTTCCTGGAGCGATTTTGTTCTACTTTAGTGATAAAGGTAATGTAAAATTCTGAGCTAGTTATACATACTATTGTTAATACAATAGAATAGAACTTTAAATGTTTATCATCATTTTGATTACTTAACTGCGCTTCAGCGAATTGTTACAAAGACCAAGGGCCTCTCTGCTGTTGAGAGTCCAGTTAAATAAAGTGTTGTCCTTTATACTCCATTTCCCACTCTACACTCTATCAGCTTCCAAAACAAAGACCTTTCAGGCAGCTCCCCCAATGTTTACTGTAGCCGCTTAATCACACACTTAATCACTTAGCCATCAGTTAAGAATTAACCTCTAAATGCAGACATCTGTACATCTACGTGTATGCGTGCATTCATCTAATCATCATCATTAGAAACCGGATTTCCTGCAATTGATTATTTTATTCCCTAGCTTCAAATTCAACCTAAATTTCAATGGTGTCAGTTGAATGTAAAATACATTCACATAACACTAATTTTATTTTGCACAAAATTGCACGTTTTGGAGTTTTCCACAATTTAGCATGTTTCGAGTATTTTCCAACACAAATTTTCACGTTTTGGGCTAAATTTCGATTTTTGTTTCATAAAATTTAAAGATTGAAATAAATTTCTTATCTTATAAAAATATATAATTATATTTATTCATTTTATATTATTTTTTCATATTTAATTTATTATATAAAATTAACAAATTTGGGCTAAAGTAATACATTGATTAACACGTGAAGAGTCGAATTAAACCTCAAAAAAGAATAAATTAACACAAGTTATGAATATATTTGGAATAGTATAAGCCACTGGTTTCGATTAATTATTAAAATGTCATTCCAGAAGAAGCAGGTTATAGATAACGTCGGTGTCGTTGTTTTAAATTTGCAATGATATCCCAACTCTGTCTGTAGACCTTCATTCTATTTTATGACTTTGCATTGACGAGAGGGGTTTCCAATTAGTTTTATTATATTATTATATTATATTGCCTATGTATATCATTTTAAATAAAAATAAACACAAAATCAATTGGTCCGATCAATATGAATATGCTTATATATTTTTAATCAAAATTTTTAATTTTTTCAACATTGATATATTATTTGTTAGTTTTTTGGTCAATAGTTTAGTGGGTAAATACACAATTGAAAAGCTTGGGGAAGAACATGCTATGTGAAATTTTAGAAAATAATTCAATAAGCGTTTTGCTTGGAAGGATATTTTAAGAAACATTTTCTTTCTTCGTAGTGTCTTGCATATTTTTTCTAAAATATAAATTGAGTTAGTTTTAAGCTTCATAGCTTCTAAGTTATAAACAGAAGTTTATATTTTTAATCAAAATAGTTTAGTTTTCATGTATAATTATACAAATGTAGAGAGTAATTAGTGACGTAAATTTGATACAAAGCAAGGGTAGGTAAGCTTTACATGTAATAATATTATAAATTAAACAATAAAGTTGGTTTTTACTGCATAATTTTGCAAATTTTCGGTTTCGAATGTACGTTTTTGGGTATTTCATACACAAAAATAGTTCGTATAAACTGTATTCTCTATTTGGAAACTAAATCATAATCCTGTCAAATTAGACACAAAAAAATATTAAAGGCAAAACAAAACAAAGAAATTGCCTCCCATTTATTGTTAAGTCTCACTAGAATAATATGTCCAAAAAAGCTCCGCTTTTTAATGCATTGGATTCAGGTATAGGTAGATTGGAAGAATAAAAAAGTTTATTGATAAAATTACTCCTAAAAAAATTAAAGTACATTAAATTTTCTATATTTTTCAAAACCATATAATTTCTAAAATAAAGAGGGGATAAACATTGGTCTAATTAGACACCTGACCTTAATATGAAAAATTAAAACCAATCTGTTTTGTATTGCTTATAAAGAGCAGCGCATTACGTGGTTCAAAGATTTTCAGTTTGGGTTTAGAATGGAAGGAAGGGCGAATGTCCAGATTGGCCAAATAAGATATACAAAATTGAAGCTTTTTAAATTTCTTACAAAAGTTGCTGTATAAAATTGTATTCTATGCACAGTAGTTTTTGAGATATGGAGCCATATTTTTTTCTTACACTTAAGAGGCAATATTGAGGATTGATCGAATGTTTTTTAGGGAATTAATTGTAACTTAATTTTGTATAGATTATTATTTTTTTTTAAATCATAGAATTTAAATCAATTAAAATTATTATTAGACCAATAAAGCAATTGAAGAAAAAAATTAAAAATAGCTGATCCCTGAATAATATGATTTTACTAGAATATACCAAAATATTAAATAAAGAAAGAAATAACACAAAAGAAAAGAAAAAAATCGGTTTCAATCATCAAAACTAAACTTATACGACTTATATAGGATGAAAGCAGCTTTTGAACTTCTCAACCGACCCCAGAGAAAATAAGTTTATTAAGTAGCTTTACTCAGAACTTATTTCTCTCATTTCTAAAAGTAAGGGACTAAAGAAAGAACTGAAAAACCAGCTCTATTCAGTTATTCTGTCCATATACTTGAGCAAGAACTAATTTTGAATATTTTTATAAAGAGTTATGTTTTTTAATTGATTTAAATGTAAAAGTTTATATTATACTTATACATCTTGTAAGTATCCGAAGCTGCCATATTTATAATTTATTGGAACCCACTAAAAGTCCTGGACTTTAGTACGTTTCATATTTCAGTTTCCATTGAAATTTCAATTGGACAGACAATCTAAATAATGAAATAAATAGTAGGGAAAAATATAAAGAAGTCTTTATTTTTGATATTATTAGTGATTTTTGCCGTGTACAGGGCTTCGGAGGTTCTATGTCCAACTAGGGGTTTCCCGTACACGTATTATATTGAAATTTATTCATATATTTATATTCTATGTATTTGTATTGTGTATCTTTATCGGTTCCTGATGGAAACCGACTGAAAAAATTATGCGCTATATTTAATTCAAACACTAGACACCATAGAACCCCTCGCCATGGTATGCTAGATATGAATATCTATAATTAATCATTGGAGTTCTTCTCCAACGTTTTTGTGTTTACCAATTTACTATGATATTACTATTATACAGGGATTGTTATTTATAAAGTAAAGTCTTAATTACATATTTTATATTTACAATCGTATATACCTTAGCAAGAATAATATAATGAGAGAGTATGGTAGTTCAGTTTCCTTATACTTTAATTACTATATCATGAATTGAGAAGTACCAGTTGGGATTTTTGATATTTATACTGACTCTAAGTTATCAATTCTATTATTGCCATTCAAATTACAATAGAAAAAAGACTTACTTCTCTTAGTGCGTCGGTCGGCTAGGCAGTTGTCGTACCGGAGCATCCATATCCGGTATCCATATCTACAGAATCCCTGCGATGACTTCTATGACTTCCCCCTCTGGCCTCCAACTGGTCAGCCACTCTCTCTTTCTCCAAACATTCCTCTTCCAGGAATGTCTTCCTCTCAGACTGTCTCCCAACGGTATTCGATTGTTGTCCTCCCTCACAGACTGTCCTCCACTCCGTTCCTTCAGCTCTTTTTGCTTCTTCTCTCCCCACTACCTTTGACTCCTGCCACTTTTGATCTCCGTTCTTCTGATTGGTTTTCTGTGTTCCCACTCTTTTTCCTACCCTTCAGAGGGGGCGGGAAGGTCCAATGACCTTCGTCGAAAGTCGCTCTTTTTCCTTCCTTTCATGTTTAAATTAAGAGGGCTTTCTTCTTTGACCGAGCTCGCTGTATTTTCCCCTAGGTTTTTAGAGTGTGAGATAAGGGCTGATTGGCTAAATAGCTATTTACCTTGAGCTGTTGACCGTACCTAGAGGTGCCTGGGAACCTCTTTTATTTACATATGTCTGTACATTACTTTTAATGTTTTGCCGATCGGGTCTTTCTCTAGGGCCGGCGGCTCCTTTAGTTTGCCAACAAATCAACCTACTTGTTTTCTTATTTATTGTTTTATTTATTGTCTTATTTATTAATAGTTTATTTATTGTTATTTACAACTGTATACATATATACACATCAAGAAAATTTTCTGTAACTGATATTATGACATGATACAAACATGTGCAGAAACTTCCCCATTGATAGAACTCCAAAAAGATTTCTAAAGGAGAAGATCTCGAGGCCATCTCATTTTCAGACGCCTAGGAGGATTATTAGGTAGTGAAGGAGAAGCCAGGATAGAAACGAATTGGTTTGGGTGGTTGGGAAGTTTATTATGGAAGGATTGGTATCTGGTTCTGGCCAAATCGGCAACATAGTGGACATTGTATTCCTGATGGATGATTTGATTTGTGACTAAGTAAGGACCATTAAGGATTTTGGACTGTTTCGATAGAAATTAGATGGTTTAGTGGAGCCCGATAGCTCAACTTCGTATGTCCAGACAGACCTTATAACAGCCATGTAGATCAGTCTTTTGCAATGGATTGGAAGCTTGGACCGTTTGTCAAGTAAATGTTGTAATAGTCGGAATCGACGAGTAGTTTCCTGTCTTTTCAGGAATAAGTGGGGTATTATTAAATGATACTGTGGGGCAAGACGAAGGTTTACGACGAAGGGTAAATGTTATTTGGGGGGATTTATTGTAATTTATTTTAATCCTCCAGTTTTGGCACCATTCCTCAAGGGTGGTGATGTGGGATTGGAGAGATTGGGATACAATCGAAGGATCTTTATTCACTGACAATCGGCATACGTGGTGAGAATAATGTTAGGATGGGTTGGGATGTCAGCTGTAAAAACTGTATAAAGGATAGGACCAAGAATACTACCCGGAGGTACACCAGCAGACTGAGGAAACAGGGATGAATAAGCGCTGTTGTGATTTACTTGAAATAACCTGTTTGAGAGATAAGAACGGATAATGAAATAATATGTAGGGGTTTGGAATTCACGGATCTTGTTTAGCAGTCCTGGGTGCCAGACTCGATCAAAAGCCTGTTCTACATCAAGAACGACTCACGAGCAGTACATTCAGCATTCCAATGAAGACGAGAATACATCAACCACACGATGGCATTGCTGGATAGTGGAGTGGGAAGAACCTACTTGAGTTAAAAAATTCCAGCTGGTGCCTCTCATTACATATCACTTTATATTACTAGATTGTAGTACATACGTACCTACTACTAACATTACCATGACAAGTTCAAAGAACGTACCAATAAGGGTGAGAATGTGGCCACGCCTCTGATGAAGGATCTATTTTTATAAACATTTAAGTTTTACAAATTTATAAAATAAAAATTGCTCCGACGATTAAAATTTGGAAAAAATCTGAGTCAATAAAAATTTCTATGGAGAAAAGGTGATTACTAGAAGTTGGAGGGAACAAATGAGTTATAATAAAATATTAGTTCTGGTACATATATGTTTATGCTGAAATAAAACTAAGACTAAATATCCTCCATAGAAAAAATAATACTTTATTAGAAACAATTCACACATTTCTATTATAAAACATATATTATTTTTATTTTTTCTTAATAACTGAAACATCCAAGGACTTGTGGAAATGAACCTAAAGAGTTAAAGAAGACTAAATTTCCTATATAATGTGTAGTTTACATTTTATCTTGTATTATATTTATTTATGACTAAACCTGGGGATCTAATTGTAAATTAAAAAAATAAAAGCACTGAAGTTCTCTATAACATATTATAGAGGGACTTTTTAATAGTTTCTCGAAACGTCCGGTCAATAGTATTAAAAAAATATCGTCACTTGTATTAATTTATTGTTTTTTTTTAAAGTGTAATTCGTCATTCCGCATATTACTCAACGCATTACATTAGCTCAAATTTGTCGATTTAAAAATATAAATTAAATAATCCAAAATAAAAAAAATGAATAAGCTTTATGTGTACAGCTTGAGAAATCTAGTTCATTTATTAAATTATACGCAACAAAATTCAAAATATGTCAAATTTGTAATTTTGTGCAGATATAACATAAAATGTACCAATTTGTGCAAAATAAAAATAATACGAGTCAAATATCTTTTTCATGATTCGAATTCCGTCGAGTTTTGGTCGAGTTTGTGGAATTAGAAGGAAGGGAACAAAAGATGCTATTGCACGAAATGCAAGACTTTAATTATATTACTATTACTGAACCAGTTAATCTGAAACAGAAAATATGGTATAAAATAAATTTATATTATTAAAAAGAAATATTGATATATTGTTTCTAATTAATACACCACCAATCCAAAATGATCTGTTTTATCAGTTTTAAATGTTTTATATCCTATGCAGAGCTGCACAAAAAAATATGGTTGTAATTCAATCTTTGATATAAATTAGAAGATTCTATGGCCATTTTATCCTATTTTCAGACGCCTTGGAGGATTATGAGGAATTGTTATTTCAGGCCTAAACATGGTATGTTGAGGTCTTTATGGATGAGTTTATTTGTGACATAATAAGGAGTATCGGCCCAACTTTTTATCACCCTAAAATTAGTTTACCTGGACCATAAAAAAAAATAAATAAATAAAAATACACGGAAATTATAAGTGTGTATATTCCGTAGACTTCATCCTTGTCAAATTAAGGATTAAATAGCATTATACAAAGTTAGATACTTTTAATTTTCCTAAAAAAGAATCAAAGTTACCGCGGAAGTAAAAAACCTAAATATTTTTCATACCAACACAAAGTCAAGTAACTTTTTATTAGTTTATATTAAGTTGGACAATTTCAAATAAAAGAGAAAACAAGAAACAGCATGAAACATGTAAATGGGGAAAAGGTTTAATTAACAATCTCAGCTGCTAATTGCCTCTTCCTTTACTTTTTTCATTAAAACTCTGAAACTGAAATTAAAAACTGAAGAAATTAGCTGCTCTTAAATTGGCAAATCACATTCAAATACAAACTGCGTCCTGACGTTTTCTAAAAGTGAAAACATTTACGTTTTTTTCTGTTTTGATATTTCTTACGTATGTTTTTCATAAATAAAATTATAATTTACTCTGTTGAAATTTAAACCATAGAAAGAGTATCCAGTAAGTATTTGTAAATATCCAAAAGATATTAATGTTACCCTAAAAAATAATAAACAATTTATTTTCTTGTCCTTATAAAATAATGTTGAATATAAATTTTAAGTTAAACAATAAAAATAGAACCATCAATAATTACTTAAATCACTAGAAAGATTTTTGTTTTATAGAATAAAGAACTTTCTTATCATTAAGGCATTATTCTTTTTTTTTTTTTGTAAGGATAATTTCATTTTTCATACATACAGTAAATATTTAATTTTACATATTTTTTTAAGAATTACCTTTTTTATTATTTCGACAGCTAACATAATTTCACAAAACATTATTTATTCACAAAACTCAAAACTGGTAGATCTTAGCTTCACTCTCTCCAGGTCATTTATGACGTTCAGCATTTTTTCCCCACTACCAAGCCATTTATGGTACATTTATGTATGCCACTGCTGCTAGTTATCAACTTTTTTTTTCCTAAATTGTTTTTTTCTCCATACATGCTTGGGGACTTATTGATTTTAAAAAACAAAGGTAATGTTTTACTATTCAGTGATCCTTAGTGATGGAGTTGGACCTAGTAACATCCTATCCTGCATCTCTTCCTTGGTATTCAAAACCGATCCCAATGACGCCTCGGATCTTCTCCCTCACTGTCTAGATTGCTACTTAGCTGTATCTCGTTCTCTTCGACTCCTTCTGCATCCCATTCAGATAAATCGGTCATTCCCGACTTCCCGCGCAGTGCCACTTTTTGATCTCTTTTTTCCTCTCACTCTTTTTCCAGTCTATGGGCAACTTCTCTATTCTCTTTAGACACTCTCTGTGAAAGGGTTTTTCTCGCCCACACCACCAGCACGCCATTTCCCTCTCGCACCTTGCGGTGATACGTCCTTGCTGACACTGACACTTTAGACTAAGGTATGGGTTAAGGAAGTCCATAATATATAGGTTCGCAATCCTCCTGCCATGTTATCCATCAGCAGAAGTGTGGTTCTCACTGACGGCTGAACCTCAACCACCCAGGTTCTTCGAAGTTAAACTCTCTCAGCATTCCAAAAACATGTATGCACCCTTTTGCGCATTTAATTTTAGTACAGCTTCCTGAAACCTGCCCTCACTAAGTGGTCCTAGTTTACGTCTTCAAGGTTCTCGCTACTACAAGCGTGAGGAACCCTTCTAACTTGTTGTTTTGGTATTTTCTTCTTTACCAGGTTCACCTCTAGTCCTTTTTCCTTAAGAGCTAATTTCGTAGGGACCTCCGGCCCTTTCGCTTTTACAAGGACGGTTTGGACTGCGAACATGTTTTACAAGCTTCAGCACTGAAGGTCCAACCTGCGAATCCTGGTGTCTAAATATTGAATCTATGATAGTTTTTCCCTTCCTTCTTACCTCTGGGAGCAGGTAGAGGAATAAAAAAGGTTTCTTGAAAGTTGAATATTTGATATTAAGTAGGAGTATGATATAAGAATTGTGAATAATTCACAATTTTACGAAAAATAATATTGTATTTTCTGCGGGTTTAATTTGATTTCATCAGCGCATTTAATTTTGTGGATTTGAATAAAGCACTAACTTTTGATAATTAACCAACATGTAGAACACCAAACAAGTCATTGTATTGTTTAAAATTAACAATAGAAACCTGTTAAAATATGAATTGCTTACCGCCATTAACAATTTGTTCCAATTAATAATCAATGTTCCAATGTAGGTACAAACATTATTGGCGAATATACCGCTGAATTTAATATTAACTAATACAAAGGTTATTGGAAGACTTTTTCTGCCGGAAATAATTGTGTCTTGCGCTTGAATTTTAATATAAAATGTGAATTTGACATTGTTATGTACCATTGCATTCAGGTTAACTAATTTTTAAAGAAAGGAAAGTGAACTCGTAGGAATATATATTGTGGAAGTTATTATATTTTATTTTATGTACTTCAAGATGGGTTATTCTATCTAATACAAATAAATGAATTTTCGAAATAAAAAATAAAATAAATTGGCAATGACCAAAAATAGGACTGAACATCAATCAGGATTAAACATAAAAACTAACTAGCGTTATTTTTTACTTAACATCTGGTTTGGATTTTTTCGAATTGCGATTTCTCTGATTCTGAATTTTAAAAATGAGTACTAATGATGGGATTTTTAAAATTTTAGGTAAAATAATTATTATGACTTAGTAGGAAGAAGGTCTAGTAAATGTTTCTCATTAGCTCTTAATGTAAATCATCCTACTATCTCTCTAGGTGAAGGACTCACGGGAGACGACGAGGGCCTGTGGGAATAATTTTACTATGGAGATTTTATCGGAAATGTTGTCATTCCATAAACACTGCCTCATTCCTCGTCATAAACCTTTCTACATTTATCTTTAGTCTTGAAAATAAAGAAATGTCCCACTGGTTAGAGCGACATGAATACTTTAACTAAGAATAAGAACATTTTTATTTTACTTCAGATTCAAAATTGTAAGTTTCTGCGAAGGTACATCTTACATTATTGACATGATATAGAATTCTTTGAAACTTGAAATCCACAAAAAGTGGTACAGTCCACTCTGATATTCAACGTCTCATTTTTAATCTTTTCATTCTTTGTAAAAATGGCGTTTGTATCTTATATGAACTGTTGGATGATTTAAATCACATATGTTTAACAGTTTTAAAATTTTGAATACTAAGCAATGATATTTATTTCGATTATACATTGTAGTAAGATAAAGTGTAAATGCGTGAATGGAAGATGACTATGAAGAGTACATTACCCCTCCAGAGCTGACCAAAGTCATCGAGTCGACTGAGTGGCGAAGTATATTGTACGCAGGTGCCTGTGACTCCGAAGAGGAATGTGACATAAGGTTCAGGACACCTCAGGTTTTAGAACCAATATCTATTCGAAACTTTCAACAGAGCCCGAAGAACATGTTTGTAAAGTCAGGGCATTCTTCATGTTTAAATTCATTAAAGTACTGTACTGATATGTAATGAATATTACCAATTTTAAGAAGTCTACTATATGTTTTCTTATTATTTTTACTGTAGAATAATTGTTCGTGAAACGTATATGATTTTTTAAATTACAGTTGTCTTCAACTATTCTGGATATCTCACCTTGTGGTTGATGCTGTTGTATTTTACCATATAAACAGTGGAAAGTTTTAATCATTATTTTCATTTCTTTTCTTCCTGCTCTCTAACTCCCATACTCCACCTTCTTCTTTACTCACTTTCAACCCAATATTTATTCATTTAATCTTAAACAAATACTATGTCTCCCAATTCTTCAAGTTTAAAGCTCTAATCATAATTATTTGATAAATATAGCTAAAAAATGGTCACTTGGCATGGCCTAGGCAATAGACGCAGTACTTGATCATAAGTTTTCAATTGATATAACTTAGAAATTGACATGAGCTGAAGATCCACAATACCATATATCACAAGAGAGACACAAATAAGTTTTATCATATAGATTTGGTGATCTTTTAATACTATCCTGTCTTCAGAACTGTTCCGGGCAGATGCTTAAGAACTGATATGATCTGTTAACAATCCTTTTCATCGACATAGGACAGAGAGAGAAGAATTTCCCAACTAACAGTTAAAATGACCATATGATCTGTATTCAAAGGAGAGGCCTTGGAATGCTTGTACTCTGATATAGAATGCTAGAATTAGAGTCCCCACCGAGACTTATATATCTGGTCTGCATACAACAAAGGAGGCCAGGTATTGTGTAATAGTTAGTAGGAAGTACATCCGAGGGATTTTGCGCACACAAGAGACTCGGACAGGGAAACTACCTGTCTCCGTGTTCAATCTTCAAGTGTTCCAGTGTGTGCAGTGCTGAAATACAAAACACGTGAGTGGGACAGTATTCATGAGGTCACCTATAATCCTAGCCTTAGCAGACGAGTAATTGCAAGTGACAAGGAGGCATTTCTTTACCTTCTAATGGAGACTGGAAAAATTAGACGAGTTTTGAAATAAACAACGACGAAATTGGTTCATGCGAACCCTATTCGTGGAGGTTTTTGGTAACAGGAAAGCTTATATTGGTCAGCAAATCTTTGAAAAAAAAGAATTTATCTAACTCATAACTCAAGTGAACTCTAGAAACGACCTTAATGCTGAAACTCATCGTCGGCTAACGACAGCAAACAGGTGCTAACATGGATTTCAGGAGCACCTTTAGAGGCGCCAGTGCAGTGCACTTCATAGAAATCGCTAGGTTTGAAAGCCGAGTCCTCCGTAGAATCTATAGAGCGGTTTGTAATGATGAAGTCTGGATACAGCGCACTAATGCCGAGCTGTAGGCCCTTTAGGATGATACTAAAATTGTTTTATGGTCTTTGTTTCAATTAAGAAGATATCGACTATAACTTGAATCCTATGACATATCTATTATCGGCACACAAGTAGCTAGCTGCCAACGAATTACGCTTGTAGCATTAGCAGAATGCTTAACATTATACCATACCAGTTGATACTGAAATGGTAATGAGATATAGGTTGTTTTCATGAGGTGTTCATTTTATGATATTTGCGTTTCTTATCTACTAAGTTCATGTCTTAGTTATACTTTTGCTTGTGTATGACTGCTTCAGAGATCAGAAATATGAAACTCAGCACTCGGCAGCGTTTGTAATAGGCAAGACTTGAATCTTGTTTCGAAACTTTAGCAGTAGCTGTCAGTGAAATTATAATGCTCAGCTTTTTTTTTGTTCTTTCCTGTTACATACATTATGTGAATATTCGGATTTAAAGGCAAATAACTGTTGTTTGTTACGCCTGATCTCATAATAACAATATGTGAATACAAATAATTAATGTTATTGACTTTTTATAATAGCCATTAATAATTATAATGAAGGAGATGTAAATACTAATTGAATAAAGAAATTGTCAATTTATACATTTTTTTTGTATTTATTTATTGAAATTTGCATATGAATTTACATAAAACACATTAAGTTAATTTGATATAAAAATGGAGTGATACAGGCAGGATTCTTATCAAAGGAAATAACCCGATTAATTTGATAAATACTCATGATATCATTTTATTGATGTATTCTTCAGTGTTATACAAAGCCCTTGAGATTTGTTGTTTCATAAAAAAATTGTATATTATTCTTCCGCACCGATGACACTTCTCTTGCAGTGATATCTACTTCGCAGAGTTGACTGCCATTTTACTTTTGTAATCATCTACGTAATAATAATAAACAATCTTAATAGAAAACAAAGATAATTGAAAAATTTAATCTAGTTTTGGGTACAAGAGTCGCATACAGCTAATTTTAACTTTGACATTGTTCTACCTATCGGCCTGGGCTATTGAACTACAGTTCATTGATGTTTACTTTAGCTGTGCTGCAACAAGCCAAATGTAAACAGAGAGTGTTTGTCCAAGCATATAACTTCTATGAACTCACAGACCTAACAAACCTTTTTGATAAATTCTATTAATATTTGATACTAAGAAACGTTAATGCGATCATTTTCATCGATATACCAGTTTATTATAACACGGCCTATTTTTATCCTATGACGTGGATTTTTGTAAAATCATTGCATATATTATGAGTATTTATGTGGTAATGATGCTTCTACAGGGAGAAAAACTAACAGTTAACGTTTGAAAAAGATTTTTACTTTAAATGTTCACTTGTACTTTGTAAAATTGCTAAAGATACAACCTGTATTTATTTGGTTACAGGGTCACCATGCTCATACGCTACATACACATTAGAAGCAGACCCCGCAATGTTTCGCTATTGCTAGATTGGATGAAAAGTATAGATTAAATGAATATAGAACCAGTTTCCATCACTATTTATAACAATTTTTATAGTTCATTACAATACTCTTCAATATGCCAAGTTTTTTATAATTCCAATTGACATGTGTACATAAAAATCTTTCTTTAAACCTGAAATTTGAGCTCATACTTGTCAGTTATTACAATGATATTACCAAACAAAGTCATTGAAGAGTATTTCCCACACAAAGAATAAGAAGAGACATAACTCATTTATTGGACGAAATGGTTAACCATACAACATTTCGCAATTTCGAGTGTCAAACAAACCAATTGACACGATAGATATTTTACTAGTATCATGTGATAATGAAAAAAACACTTACATGGAAAGGGCATGGTGAAGGAGTCGCTGATTTCAACCAATTTTCTTTTAGTGATTGTATAACCAAAAACATTGGATATGTGTTCGCAAAAGTAGCCAATTTTTCATGTTATTATTTATGGTATAGACTTCCCTATGTTTGGTATTCAAGGTTATTATTTACTGATATATTATTTTTTGTATTAGTAAAAAACAGTGCTGGATGTTGATTACATGAAATGATCACCCATTTCATCATCATAAATAAAACGTTTTGAGGATAATTTTCGTTCCCCTGTACCCTATTTCGAAAGTTACTTGATGTACAACAATGTCGAACATTTAAAATTGACCTAAAATAGAGATGAACTTTCGAGAGGTCTTCATAATTGGATTTCACTGTTCTAATAAATAAACAGAAATAAAATATTTGGGGTGTCTACTTCTGTTTAACTGCCGTGTCTGGTTCCCGTTAAACGGTACAAATTGAAGTAGTCTCATTGATATTAGTCTAATAAAGATGTTAAAAGGCGTAATTCCTCAAACGAGCCTATAGAATGGTCGGGAATACATACTTTAAGGTTATAATGAAAAATAAAAAAAAAGTTGTAATCACACTTGCAAAAATTCCACATTTTTTATTGCTGCTTATGGTTCGATTTCAATGATTGTTTTTTGATTTGTTGGGAATTTAATCACCAACACAAAAAGTTTGTGGTAAAAGAGAGAGAGAGAGCAGCATGGAGTACACATGATGTATTACCCCTATTGATAATGATCGAACAACTAATTATAACAGGTAGATATTAAATCAGTAAAATTTACCTCCTGTGTAGTATCTTTCCTGCCCACACTAAACTTGATCGAATATACGTTCAAATATTTCTTCATCATTAATAATAATGGTCGTTAATAATGACTAACTGACCTAGATTCACACCACTCTTTTCTTTATGTTTCGGTATAAAGATTTTTTCTTTTAATTTTTTATAACAGTTAAATGATTACTTTTTAAATTAATTTTCTTTTAAAATTGTTTGCTTTGCCTTATACCTTTTTGAAATGAAATAACTGCAGAATTTCCTATCATATCCTTGATATATCCACTTGTGGAAGATTAATACAGGAGTATCTGATATAGATAAGTTTAATTTCAATTGAAAATGTTCATTAATAATATCTATATGTTTATAAAAATTTGAAATAAATTTAATAAGTTTTAGTTGCAGGATTTTAATTTTCAAAAAAAAAAAAACCTTTACGTTTAAAAAGTTGCTATATTAACTATAAACAAAAAACTACTTAGTTATTTTCGTATTTATGAATACAAATATGTGATCTATCAAAACTTTAATAGAGAAAACATATTTGAGACTGAATGGCACAAGATATTCTCAATGAACAATTAACCAATTTAAATTTGGTAAAACCGGGTGGTAAGTCCCCTGCTATCAATTTCGTTTATAGTTAATGCAATTAATATTTTGTTCAAATTTAAATTAAAATATAAATCGAAATCTATAGGAATGAAAATTAAAATTTTAACGGAAACCATAACGTTATTTGATGATCTTAACTACTTTATTCTAGTATTTTAAAATAATGTGAAACGATTGAATAGAAAAAAAATAATATAACGAATTAAATAGAAATTAAAATAAATTATAATACTTCAAGTACGTGTAGAGGATTAATAATTGATATGAACTTCTTGGTGAAAAGCATATAAGCGATTTTATTGTGTTTTGCACTATGTATTTTTCCAAATCCTTAATGGATACTCGAAGTATAAAATAATCTTTACATATAAACAGAAAATCTCTATTCTTTTCCCAGTTGCTTACACAGTATTTGTGCAAAAATAGGTTTCCTTTCAAAGTTAAAGGTGGTATATGCCTCCACTTGCATACTTGTTATATACCAAGATTAGCGTATTTTGATTCTATATTTTTTTTCAAATTTAAGCTAACATTACTAATAGGGAACTTCTGTCTGAAAACCTACCAGCCATGATCAATAATTCTTTATACTCAGACCATGAATTTCCTGGGATTGGTATAATTTTTACGTAAGAAGCCGTTGACAGATATTATATTACAATTACTGCTAGGTGCAGCAAAGCTTTAAATTGACTTTGCTAGTCTTAATAGTAATAACAAGTAGTTTATCTAGTCTTTACAGATATTTTGTATTATCTACTTGAACCAAAAAATAAAAAATTATTTCTCTATCCGTCACTATGTTTGAAGATCTAAAAATTGAAGAAAAAAAAAACAATTTCCAACCTACAAAGCTTCAATAAAAGTTGTTTAGAAACTTGCCTGTATCTAAATTGATTAAAACATATATCATTAGGTTTCTGAATTTATTGGCAATTATGTTTACATTATTTAATTTTTTTTATGTTTTCAAGTATTGAATACATAGTAATTAGAAAATTAAATTACCAAAGTTTATTTTTTACCAATTTACCACTATCACGCGTTTATGTTTAACTGTTTTTTTTTTCTCAGGAGTATCTCCAGGAGAATCTGTGAAGGGAATCATATACTTAAAAAGAACAAATAATAAAAAAAAAGGTTATCTATAAAGCTCTATAATTTATCTATAAAGATCTGTGTTAAACTGCTGTCATTTAAAGTTTAAAAAAATATTATATAGTGTGTTCTAACTCCAAAAAACTAAAATCTGAGTTAAAAATAATTTAACACAAAAATTTAAATCTCAAATAAGTCATTGTTTTTACAAAATTGCTTTGCTGAACCATGAATCCAAGACAATGCTATATAATTCTTTTCTGATTCATCCATTAGATAACCAACTGATATTTTGTATCATTATAAAGTATGACCTATATAAAAATAATATATGTATATTTTTTAATTATAAAAAAGTGTTTTTTATTTTTATTATATCAACTAAAATTGAAATATAATAATTTAATTTGCATGTAATACTTCCCAACATGCCTTAAATCCCTTTCTTAATATTGTTCTGTTGCAACTGAGAATGAAAGATGCACCTGTGTGTATTCTAAATTATACATGTTGCACCTAATCCAACCTCGAATTTATCTATAATGATGTCACAAAATGTTAAATGGGTTCGGCCAAGAGTGGGGCGGTTAACACTTTATAGGTAGTGATTTTCTTATACCTAGTCGTTCGGTTACTCGATTATTGCTGACTGGTTATTGGTTATTGGTGAATGGTAATTATAGTGATTCTTGTGTTTTATTAAAATATACCATGGGTCTGCACAGAGTAAGTTAATATTTTGTTTATTTATTTATCTTTATTAAATGTAGTAAACGGAGAAAATCTAATCTTAAAATAATATAGTTTAAAGTATTATCTGTTATTAGAAAATTAATAATAGTTTTTCTCAATTTTAAAAAAGATAAATATGGATTTAGTGAAGGGAATTTAGAATAATAGGTTTAATTTATCAATCTTTTTCTTATTCTTCAAATTTATTCAGATATCCATTTTACCCTATTTTACAACTATTATCATCTTTAACTCGCAATTCATCGTTTCAGAGGTATATGTATATATATACATTTTTTTTTGTCGTTAAAAATTACTCCCAAGCGAAATATTTGTATTCACAACCTTATTGTACATTAAATTTGTTATCTTTAGTATATTTTTCTTCACTATAATTTATGATTTTTAAAAATTGTTTGTACTCTGATTTCATACACCACCAGCTTTAAAAATATTTTTTTTTTTTTTGAGAATCTATGAACTTTACTTATTAGGAGTCTTTTCGGTCCGAAAAACTTATTTAATCCCTTAACGCACATCTTCTTGAAAAAACAAAAACATAATTTAGAGCTTTGTCTTAGTAAAAAAAACTAAAAATTATCAATATTTTAATTTTAATTTTGGATATTGGATATCGGTTAAAATACCTAACTCTCTTGGCTAAAGCTATATATAGAGGGTTATATATAGGGGTTTGATAAATGTTAGAAAATATTCCGGTAGAAAATTTGGCCAAAGTACAAAAATTATAAAGTAGAAAGCCATTGGATGGAGTATTTCAAGAAAACCGGTAATTTTAGTTTCTACTACTCAAATAATACGTGAGTGGGTTGGCCAGCTTCATGAGAACATCTCAGAATAGATTTTTGGTTGTTGCAAGATTCAGGAGCTTACGAAGTGGATTGTGGACTAACTACAATAAATAAATTACAAAATTTGTTGACAATAATCTTTTAATGGGGACTAACTAACAATGAGGATTTTTTCATGTCTTTTGGAAAAAGAATAATCTATTTGGAAATAAAACCATCTTTCTCGATTATTATTAAAATTATATATATAAAAAAAGAAAATATATTAAAAGAGATAAAAATATAAAATATAAATGATAATGATAATAATTATATATGATAAAATCAATCATTTATGAGGTTAAGAATTAGAAATTAGAAAAAGAATAAGAAACAGAAAATGATAAAAGATATTGATAAACCTAACGTTAAAAAAATAGAATTTAATGAACAAGAGTCTAGTGCTGCATTACAAAAACAATAAACAAAAGATAAAACAAGTGTTGTTTAAAAAGAAAATAAAACAAACTGGATAATACAAAAGTATTGACATAGTATTCACTACTACATTATATTAAACCTTAAATAATGAGATTTATTAAAAATAAATGAAAGCGTAATATAATTACAGATATTTATTGGCTTTGAAAACTATTTACATGCTACTATTATGCCACATACAAAATCAAACTTATTACATCTTGTTACAAAAGAAATAGAGTATGTTTACTTTAGCTTTACTATCGATGTTCAAGATATTTTCGATGTTTTGTAGGTATACAGATATGGGTGGCTTTAAGATATATTGTCTATTTTCTTTAAAGGTTCAACAATGTAGGAGAATGTGGTACAAACCATTATTGAAATAACTTTTGCAGAATGGACCGAGTTCGTTTGCCTTGAAAGTGATGGTTTTGCTTCGGCGGTGTAGTTTGATGTACCCCGAGTTTTCTAGTCTTAGTTGGCTGATGTACCACTTTTTTTTTTAATTTAGCCTATATGTTAGATATGTTTCAGCTTTTAATACACTGAAACTGCAGAGTGATCGATATATGGGGTTGATGCTATATTGATGTCAGTTGAAAAGTTGTGGTTCAGCATTGAACTCATTTCAACATCCATATTGGTGGACTGTCTGTATAAATTAAAGGAGATAAATATAAAAATTCACTTTTATCAAGTGATATTATATTTGGAATTTTTTTTCACCTCTACAATTTTAAAAATTAATATAATCAATCTTCCTAAAAAAAAAATCCAGAATGAAATATCATATAATATATTTTCTATTCATATTAGTTGTACAAATGTTTGCTTTGCCATTAAATTATTTTTAATAGCTTGTCTAAATATTAATAAATTTACCTGTACCCTTCCAGTCCTACTACCCCAATTTTGGGGGAGAGGTGAGATTCTCCCAAGCTGTGATTTAGAATTAAACTTTTTTAAACATATTTAACCTAGACTAATAAAGTATTTTTTAAGAGCTTCAATTCCAAATAATAATTTTTAAAAAGTTAAAATCAAATGGGTTAGAGATAGAAAAAAAAAATTAAAATCTTGAGAGATTTTAATTTTTTTCGATTCATCTCTACAAAAACACTACTTCAAGTAAATCTCAGAGTTTTACTTACTTTTATTATACATGCATAATTTTAATATAAATTTTTACATCTCTCACATTAGTATTGTATTTACATGTCACTAATCCTTGTTGAGTAATATCATTGTAAGGGTCTGAGCAATTACTAGCCATGTTTTAACCAGATATTTGGGATTTGATGAATATTCATGAACATTTATATGTTCGACTGATGATTTGCAAAATAATGATCGCAAGACAAGCTGTTGCAACAGAAACAGACTTTGTTCAGTCAGAGATGCTCAAATATGTATTCAGCTGTTATTTCTTCTTTATAAACGGAGGTCAACTCAGACATTTCATTTCCATCCTCCAATGATGAAGCTTTGGTTCCTGCTCTTCATCATCGTCCTCGTCGGACTTTTCCTGGAGGCTACTGCTCATCCCGGAGTAGGAAATGTTGTTGGAGGTGCTGTAGAGGGTACTGGAAAAACAATTAACTGGCTTCTTAATGGATCTGATGAAGCTGGTTAGCGGATAGAGTTTATTTTTTGTGACAGAGTTATCATCTTTGTGACATCATTGGTAAATAAAAGCAATTATTGAATAATATTTATTTTTATTTTCTTTACAAAAATCCAAATATGTGGTCAACTCAAAAATGTCTAAATTATCTGACAGAAGCTCAAATGTCCTTTTTTAAATTTATTTTTCATAAATCTATCTCATTTTTGCATCCAAAACTGCTATATTTAAATCAGTAATCCATGTTTGTCCAAAATCGATATTGATATTCATTTACTATTTGCCAATTTCCAAAATGAAACATAAAAAAAAAAAAATGAGTTTATTAAAATGTTATAGGAATTTTGTAAATGTTCATGGTGTTCCTCTGATCATTGTTCAATGATTTAAAAACACGTTTCTACCTTAAATTTTCAAATTCAAAATTTGACTGGTCAACATGAAAGTAGCGTTTACAACTTTGACGAGTAATATTGCAGTACTGACAATTTAATCTCAATAATAATGATCGAAGTATCTATATAAATGGAATTAAAAAATATTTTTATTAATTCTTACTATAAAAAAAATGTGAAAAATTATAATGAAGAAACAAAGAGGAAAAAACTGATTTAAAATATAAAATACTGAAATGTTAAATTGTCAAACTTATTAAACTTGTCTCAACCATTTTTTTAATCCTAGTAGTAGCAATGGTAGTTAATTATCAATACATCTGTTCAGAAAACATTAGCCGTCTGATAAAACCATTTGGTTACACTACTGATAGATTATTGGTTACGGATCAGACATTTTGAGTTGAGACTTAATGCCAATTCTTAAATAGTGATACCAAGGTGGAAACCTGTTCGAAGTTTGGTTGCCTCTGATCCGGGTTTCTTAAATAAAAATACCAAGCTGATTTATACTGCATAAAATAATTAGTTTGCTCCGGCGAGAACTTCCATTAGATACAATTCCTTCTTCTCTTTAATCAATTCGAAATATAAGTTAAGATATCATGCTTATTCGTATAAACAATACTATGAAGAAAGTCTATTCAACATACAAAACTGCTGAAGCTACATATTTTATAATGTCTAGCATTAAGTAACAGTTTACGTAATAAGTAGTTACGTTGCTCCAGTTCAGTTAAGATTTATTTATTCGTAAACTTACATTAACTCTGAATTGTACTCGCTAAGAATTTTTGCGGGAACCTGCAGGATTGAATAATTTGAGACGCTAAATAGGAATTCGGTTGATTTGTTCGCTAAAAAAAAAAAAAAAAAAAAAAGTTAAATATTCTGAAACGGACTGACTAAATATACTTAGTGTAATATTTTTATGAGCTCTTGGAATATTATGTGTAATTTTAGTGATAAAACCAATGAATTGGTCTTTAGTTCAAAATATTGTAATATAATTATATCATATTATTAGCAGACAGACATGCTAAACACATAGGCTACAATCATTTTCAGGATCTTTAGCTCGACTTATTGAAAAAAAATTAAGTATGTATTTATTATAGTTCATTTATTTATTTAGTAAAAAAATTAATACATAATTGAATAATTTAAGCCATTAACAAAAAAAAATACTGAACGGTTCGCTCAATCTAAGGTTAGCGTCCCTCAGATTTTAGTAAACACCTAAACACTTTACTTATCCTATTTTGGTTGGTGGAGTACAACTATCAAGAAAATCTTAAAAATTAACTTCGGCAATATTTTAAGCCACTACACTGTAGTAAGTTACTTAATGAAGTTTATAACATCTAATTCAATAAATACTGCCCAAGCTCATAGGTATGAGGAAGAACGAAACAGCATGTACAAGGATCCCATGGTAACTATGTCGCTGCTGAATAAATTTTATTTAATTTTTTCATCAGCCAATGGAAGACGAACTAGCAGGTATTTATCAGTATTGAATTCTTAAATATAGATTATGTAAGGAAAATCATCTTTTATTTCTATAATTTTTATATTTTTTACAATTATAAAAAATAGGATAATTAAAAACATAAGTCTATTTTTACAGAATATTGTCGATATTGAGTAGAAATAATTATTCCTTAAAAAAGTGCTAGTTTTGGCGTACGGTTTTCTTTATTTTTTTTTTAAGATATGAAGATTTCAAAGTAACATGAGTCGGTATTTTTTATTTCTGGAATAAGGAGTTACAAACAACATTTATAAAAACATAATGCTCCAGCATTCATCAGGTATGAGAAAAAGATAATGGAAAGCTCTGAAGTGTTGAATAAAACACAATTTAGCGGTCGCCATTACAAAAATTAAAACACAGAGCACAAGTTTTGTGAATTTTATTTTAGTTTGGTTTTATTTATATTAAATACGGTTCTTTATCTTGATATTCTTGGCAACTGGCTCAGATGGGAAGAGGATGGTATCCTCAATATTGAAGAGATCAGTTTTAATATTATTCTTTCACTTTATTCAGGAAAGTCTTCTATAGGTTAGCGTTTGTTACCTTTACAAGCTCAGTGGTTATAAAATTAGTTGTTTTTTTCTTCTAAGTTACAGCAATTTTTCATACGAGAGAATAATAGTTAAACTTTTTTATCAATAATCAATTATAAATTGGTTTTTAGCCTACCACGTGGTCTTTTGCCAACTATTGTAGTTTTCATAGTTGTGTAGAGGCGTCCGGAAAGATTGCTTTGAACCACTTGTCCCTTACATCTTAACCTCCTTCCCTTCATATCATGAGATATAGACTGACCAGTTCCTGCAAGCAGTTGACTGTTAGTTCTCCTCCTCCGTGTGTTAAGGTTCTGGTCTCAGATCGCTCCTGTAACTATACGGAGAACTTTCATTTCAAATATCTTTATTGTGTTGTCTTGTATTATTCTTGACAGAGTGAAGGCTTTGTTTGCGCTTGTTATACATTGATCTATCTCTGCCGACTGATGTTATTGTGGAGCCAAGATATTTGAAATTGTCAACTTTCGAAAACCATTTGCCATCCTCGCAGACCATTTCCTAAGGGTGGATGTTTCGAATTTAAATACGTGTATTTTCTTTTATCCTCATTTACTTGTATGCCATAATATAAGATAATTTTATTACTGCTTATATAAATATTTGATTATATGGAAAAAGAAGAAGAATTACTGGAACAATTTATTGAAAAGTTCTTGTGAAGTCTTTATATATGTCTTTTTTCAGTTTTGTTTTTTAAAATTTTATTTTATTATGAAATTTTATTAATATTTAATAATTCATATTAAATTTTCATATTACTATTTTTATTATTATCATACTAATTAATACTATAATCATACTATATCATACTAATTTTCTTATTATCATTCATATTATTATTTTCATATAATAATATGAAATATTATTAATAATATGAAATATTATTATTATTTATTCTGTGATATATTTAAAAACAATAGTAATAGGGATCATAGTGCACATGCATACTGTATTTACAAATATATAAGCTAAGTGATAACAACATAAGAAATAAAATAAAAATGAGTGATAAAAAATTAAATTTAAAGTAACATAACATGTTTAATTCATTCATTCCTACATACAAATTTTTAATCCAGCTTGGGGATCTCGTGATCGTCCTAGTCCTCTCACTCGTGGAAGAAAAAGCACGGTTCCGGAAAATCCTGACACTTCTCTCTCAACCGCGTCATTAATAATGCATTTCGTTTTTTACTATTTTTTAAAAAATATTTTATAAGATTACAAAAATGATTAAATAGATTTAAGAAGTATGCTGTGAATCTAGCGACCAAATTAAGTTGAGCAGCACATCTTCTTTTGAATAAAGGGTTTCTTGGTTTAAATAAAAATAATAAATACGTAGGTAGAGAAGAGAAAATCTCTATCTACGTATTTATTATTTTTATTTCAAGATGTGTTGGAGTGGATAGCCTATTGGTAAGGGACTATTAAATCCAAGGACCCAGATTCGAATCCGGCTGGGGTATATAATTATTATTTGCAACCTGTAGCCGTGGATCGGGTGCCCTCCAGGGTTCTGGCTCATAAAATCAGGTTAATCAAGGGTTTAATTGGATAAAAATCTGTGATTATTAAACTATTAGGCCAAATCACCTCAGTAACAGTACTTCCTTACAAAGTACTGCATTTATTTATTTTATTTCATGAAGTTAAACTTCTATATATAGACACCAATGTGGAAGATCATATTTTTCCGCTTTACAGAGGTACCCGAAGGAGTAAATATAAAAAGAACAAACAAATTAAATTATATGTATATATAATATTTTTTTCTTGCAATATATTAAATTTTCATTTTCGATAAAAATAACTATACAATGTAAAATAACTTTCTAAATAAATGAGTCATAACAACAATTTTGAAAATATGAATTCTTAAACAAGCGCTTTAGTACTTGTGTTCGTTATTGGATAGTGAAAAGTGCTTATGGAAAATAAAATTGGTTTCCGAGTCCGCAGTGCAAGAGTTGCGTTAGAGAGAGGTTTAATTACATTAAAATGGAGTTAAAATTCTTTGGTCGGAATACTATAAGAATTTCCTTTATAAAGGTGATTTCGGCTATGGAGGTGTGTATGTTAAGGGAAATTTTCAGTGCTATAGTATTGTGTCGTTTTTATTACACAATTTAGTGTAATATAGTAGTAAGTAGTGTTGTATTCATAAACAGTAACTTATCCATGATCTCTACTAACAACTACATGAATAACATATGATGGAACTGTTTTAGTAACTTATTGAATATCAAATCATACATTAAAATATGCAACTATATAACCATTTTTTTGTCAGGAAATATCATGATCCTTTTTTTTTTAATATTTATTTATTGGTATTTACTACTGTACATTATTATACATTTAGTAAATCTGATGTAAGTTAAATTGGAGTGTTACAGGTGTGTAGAGCAACTACCCATTGGTAGCACTCTAATGACATTTTGCATTAGCTGGTCTCGTGCCCATCTTCTTTTCAGGCGCCTCGGAGGATTGTCAGGAATGGAAGAGGATGCAAGATTAGTAACTAGGGGGTTTGAGTGGTTAGAGAGTTTATAATGGAAGGAGTGATATCTGGTTCGGGCTAGATCAGTTACATAGCGAACATTAATCATGATTTTAACAGTCGATTTAATATATATATTTTTTATTAATCATTTATTTATTGTTATTTACAACTGTATAACATATATACAACAAGTAAATTTGCTGTAGGTGAGATAGTGACATGATACAAACATGTAGAGAATCTACCTAATTGTTGATACCTACCTACCTAATAATTGATAGAACTCCAATAAAATTTCTAGAGCAAAAGATCCCGAGGCCATCTTCTTTTCTGACGCATTGGAGGATTATTAGGTAATGAAGGAGAATCCAGGTTATAAACAAGTGGATTTGAGTGGTTGGGAAGTTTTCCATTTAAGGAATGGTATCTGGTTTTGGCCAAATCGGCAACATATGGGAGATTGAGGTCATGATGTATGACTTGATTTGTGACAAAGTAAGGAACATTATGGAGATTTAATATTGAAATATAAAAACAAAGAAATTATATTTTTTTAAAAGTTTATATGGAATAATAGTTTATTTAATCACCACAGAAGTAGTTCGATCTTACTATAACGTAAACTTAAAAAAATATTCTATAGGACACTAGACATACCTTAAAGTTAAATATAGCTACCTAAATCCTATTACCCCATCTATAAGACGTCCCCTCGTACCCTGAACATCGCGATACCCGGCCGGACTGTGACTGGCCGAGCAGTAACACTACAGTAAGACTTTACCGTGGGGGACCCTACAGAAGATAATAGGGCAGATGTGTCCTGTCCTCGCCAGCTGTCCTATAGCCGCTGAGGGTTCTCTGTCTATCCTCTACTTATGGACCAAGCACTAAGTCCTCTCTACTCCTCTCTCTCACTCTAACTCTCTCTCACTAGATCCTTACTCCCCTATAATATTTACATTTTCTTAGCCTTTTGGGTTACAAGAATAATTATGAACAATTGATGCAAATAAAATATGTCTAGGTTTTATTCAGTTTATCATCAAGTACCTATTTTATATTTTTATCTAATAACGGTGGATAAGAAAGAAATAATTATTGATATATTTAGTAATTAACTATTTTTCTTTTTACTTAAATCGAAATGACGATTGAAGAAAAAGATAAAGGTAACTCAATATTTTATTTTTTTGTCAAAAATTGGTTATATTGGTTTCTGATAGATAATAAATTGGGGGCGCACACGATGTTAAAGACAAAAGAGGCCAAAAATGAGCTCAGAATCGCTGTTAAAAAAAAATAATTTTTTTTTATAATATAATGTTAAAATAATACTCTAGCAATTTGTTTTAAAATCAAACTCAACAATATTTAATTTTTTGGATCATTATTATTTTCCACATAAACATCTGAACTTCATCAAAATTTATGTGCTATGCCATGCCATTCTGAAGGGCTAAACGTTTCCCGATTTGTAAATATAAACATAATGCCACTAAGGAGGCTAAATAGGAATTACATATTGCCCTTCCTACCAAGGAACATTTAAACCTAAGGCTTCAAGGTGCGTCACTATTAGATGCAGATCCGAGGATTATAGGTTCAGATTTTTGATAGGTGTAGGATTCCATCACTAGTAGAGAATAAGATTCATCTTATACCTGGTAGAAGTGAGATATGTCCTGGAAGTTTCCCAATATTTTACGCGCTTAAGTCTTCCTGACTGGCTCATGTTACAGTTCATCGTGAGGACGTAAGGATTGAGCGTATTGGAAAAAGGGCTCCCCTAGAGGATCAGGTTCACAACGTCACACAGTGCATCGTTCAGCGGACAAAAATCAAAATATTTTTTTACGATTTATTTACTATTGAGGTTTTTAAACTAATCCTAAGACTACTGATGTATACATATATTAAGCTGTTTACCTTTTCCTGTGAGACCTAATAAAGGCTAAACTCAAGGAATCAATTCCTTTTGAGGTTACCACATTATCAGTTACAATTTGTTTCACTTCCCGTGTGCGTCTCTTCTTTATGGAAAAAACTACCCGTAGTCTTGAAATCTAAAAGTCATGGTATGTTTAATACATTTAATACTGTAAAAAAGGGGGAAAGTTTAATAAATAAAATCTTAATTCAAACAAATATTACGAAATTTCAATTTTTCCTAATTTTATAATGACTTTTCTCAAAAAAGATATAACTGTTGTTGAGATTTAGGCTTAGAATAATTTATTGGACTGTCCTGAACCAAATTAAAAAAAAAGTTTGCATATACTCGCAAGTCTTTTTTATTTTTTCAAAAAATTCGAAAACAAACGTCGATGTTCTAAATATTTGGCGTTCCATCCCTGCCGAGCGAAAGAAAGAATTAATAATGAAATTTTCAATAAAATATTTCAACTTATCAAAATAGCTCTGAAGAAGTTCATGCCCTTATCAAAAAAGATTTGCGAGCTTTGGTGAGTGGCAACTAAAAACAAATGGGAAAGCTGCCACCGAAGTTTGAAACAATTTATTTTCAAACATAAAAATTGGCTCGATTTATCTCTTTTATTACAAAATTATTTTGAGGAAAAATTAGAAATCAAAACATCCTCTGTTCAAATTTTTACACGTGGCCGACCAAGAAAATCGTTTATGGAATGCTCTGAAAACAAAAAGAAAGCTATGCACAAGATAGTCTAAAAAAAAATACTGCAACACACTCGCAAATCGTCTAGGACAAATACTTGTGTTGATCTAATGAGGAATCTTCTTATCATGTCTGATGCCTCTATTGCTTCACAGGGAAGTATGTAAAGAAAACATAAAAAAGTTGATAAAGATAATGAAGGTTTTTTAATATATCAAACACTTCTAATGAAATTTTAAACGATTTTATTTCAAATTTAGAATTAGATACGTCAGATTCAGACTCTGATGATTTGTTGTAATTTTGTATTATTATAATTATTATTGTTTTTATTTTGAAGCTCTGATTTTTTTACCCCAATATCTACATATTTTGAACCCTTTTATTATGTCTAAATCTTTTGCATAACTTATTAGGTATAATTTGTTTTATTTACGTAAAAAAAAAAATTGTGTTTATCTTTAGAAACCTAGATTATAATTAAACACCAGTCCAGTCACCCTCCTCATCCATTTAGGTATCTTGGTAATCTTAAAGAAGTTTCTTGCAGTATCATTCTCCACTCCATATACTCAAGGCACTATGCGTCGTGGGTTTGATTCCAACCTGTCTCAGTCATTATTTATTAAATGGCGGGATTAATTGAGAATCAGATAAATTTTACAGCTTCGTTTAAAAAAAATCCAAAAAAAATCTTATTTTCAATTAAAAAAAATATTGCTCATACCCCGTGAAACCAATATAGTACAAAGCAACAGATGCCAAATTTATATTGAAACAATGTTTAACTACAACATGAAAAATTGTATTTTGTATTTTATTTACTGGCTGCCTAAGAGAAAGTGAAAAATAACAATACATATATACATTGATATCACGGTTAATCATAAATTGTTTAAAAATCTGAGGGAGATATGATTAATTACTACATTGTAATAAATCTTGAATATGCTGAAAGTTACAAATATATTTTGATAAGGATATGTGAAATTTTAGACTTGTTTATTTATTCAGGACGGCTGTATGCCTGTCATTCCTGCAGAATCATATAGAAAAATAAAACCAACAGCAGCTGCTACTAGATTAGTCACAGATAAAGGAAAAAAATGGGTTGATTCTTTAATACTGATCCAGATGTTGGTGTTGTATTGCAGAGCTTAGACCCTAAGTTAATCTTTCTCTTTAATAATAGCTTTAATAACGGATTACTAAAATAATGAAGCTACCGTGAAATATTATATGTAAAGAAAAATTTGGCATTTGTTCACACTTTGTCTTTGCTTGCGTAAGCCTTTGTTTATTTTATTATTTATTTAGCCCTAAAAGAGGAAAATTTTAACGCATGATTTTTTTTAGAATCATTGATTTGATTTATTAATTATGAGTCTTTATTTGCTATTTATTATTTTAAATAGAATCAGTTTAATTTTATTTGCGGGAGCGGGTGGCTCAGTAGTAAGGCACTATGATACTAACCCTAAGGACCCGGGTTCAAATCCGACTGTAAATAATTATATTCTGTTTCACTGTAGCCGTCAGCCAGCCAGCCCTGTGGGGTAGGCAGACCCATGAAGTGGGAATCCATAATTGCATAAAAATCTTGAGGTCGAGAGATTCTCGACCAAATCACTTCCTTGCACAATTGTTGTTCTAGTAATAGTACTTCCTTACAAAGTACTGCAGCCCTGACCCTTCATGGGTTGAAGTTGTACATGTATAATTCAATTTCATAATTGTATTTAAGATGTACAAATCAGGCTTAAAAATGTATAGGTAACACTCAATCTCTAAACTAACTTATTCATATTTTTACTCTTAGTTTGAGCTTCTCAGCCGTCAGTAAGATTTAGATTCATTAATGGATTTTTAAAAATTATAACAGTGAGAACAATTTCTAATGAATGATATCTATTAACTCCATTTAAATATTAATTTCCAGTTGAACAAATAATGAAAAAAAAAACTTAGAAATTCGTCGATAATTAAGGATAATGGTGTAATACTTAAAAGTGAGATGTAAATAACTGCATTAGTTAAAAACGAACCCAGGCGGTACAGCATCAGATGTAGTGAATTTTAGCAAATATATTAATGAAAAGGATTATCTGAGTATAAAACAAGAATTAGAAAATTGAAAAAACATTTTTTTTTCATACCCAATATAGTTTTTCGCATAAGAAATTTGATTTAAATATACATTTTTTACCATTATGATCAAGATACTTAAATTATGGAAGACAATAAACTTGCATACTAAAGATAAACTCTGACATAAAACAACTTTGGTTTATTTTGAAATAATAAAAATTGAGTTAGGACTCGCTATATATTTCAAGTGAGTGAAGATATTTTGGCAACTACTGCATCTTCAAAGTTATCTTAATAAAATACCTTTAACTCCATCCTTATCCCATTGCAAAATGTCTTCCCTCATTCAAGTAGAAAACATAAACATCTTTTGTGTTGTGTGTTACATTTAAATTCTAGCTAACCGAAAAGGCAGTTGGAGAAATAATCAAAAAGACAACATAACTCTAGTACTCATCTTCAATTTCGACTTCCTTCGTCTGTACCGTGCCCAAGGAACACATACTTTTATGGAGGAATGATATTAAAATAGTATTTCGTTTTGATTAGAGTTTCAGAAGAAAAAAATTATTTAAAATGTTAAGTTCAATTTATTTTGATTAAAAGCCTATATTTTGGCCTACAAATGTGGACTATCTTCAGAACTAGGACATAAATCACAGAAATACATACTGAATTGCAGAAAGTATGAATATAAGGTATAGTAAAAAATAAACAGATATTCTATTTTATGTTACGATTCAAGTTGTAGCTCATATTTTATGTCGTCTTTTTTTTCTTCACCATTTTATATTTTATATTCTTAAATCAATATCATAAATAGGATTTTTGAAATTTATTATTTACAAATACACTGATGATAAATAATAAATATTCTACATGTATCCTCTAATGTTTTAATGCTATTAAAGTATTATTAAAAGAACCAAGCACCAATGGATTGTATATTATTTCATCTCTTGAAAGTATTTAGAACTCTGCGAATTAAATTTGTTTGATCAATTAGTTTTATGTTTCTATTCCGTCTTTCCGGACTAACTTTACCTTTCAGAACTTAGAACTCGGTAATTAAATTGATTTTTATCATTGTATACAATTAACTAATTTTAACTTAGACTGCTTCGTTAGGACTCGGTTAAGTTTATGTTTCCGACAAAGTTTACTAACTTTACTGATTAAAGATCAAAGGCGGGGCAAAGTTAAAAAAAATAAAAATATGTATAAAGAAGTCCGAGGATTATCGGGTTTCCGAGCTTTTGGTTTTAGATTCGGGATGAAAGGTTCGGTCTTTTCTTTTTATATTTTTTCGTCCTAATGATTACGGTAGGGATTCCGTCCCAGTTTCCTCTTAAGCCATTTATATCTGCCTCGAATTTTCTTTGGATTTTCGTTTCCTTTTCATTGAGAAATAGAAAAAAGTGAAAACCCGTTTTGTTTTACTTCAATGTGAAATGGCTAAGTTATAAGGCAAGTTGTTAAGTGCTTGTGATTTATTTATTTTTAAATCTATTTAATATTTACACTTAACCCAGAAAACACAAATCTCAGAAACATTTGTTTTATGAATCATAATTTGGATCTTACAGGAACTAAAGATAACACTGTTCAAGTGTTTTAATTAATAATTAACTTTAACGAAATTTAGAATTCTTAAATGCATATTCTTGGATGGTTTATATATGAAGTAGATTTTCATTATTATTATAATTCAAAGAATTATGTAAAACATATTTATTTATTTCTTAAAACAATTATTCTGTTCGTAAAATTTTACAATAATGAAGTTACTAGCTTTTAATTATCTACAATCGATTGACAACGTTATTATTACTGTTTTATTTTTAACCAGGAAAAAGTCATCATATAATAACTGGGTATATAATATATGCAATAAATAACTAATAAAAAGATAAAGCAAAACTGAAAAGAACCAATAATTAAAGTATTTATAAAATGTAACTTAATCTAAACCAAAATTGAACACTTGCTTAACCTTTAATTCAAAACATTGAAGTTTCTTAAATAATTTAAAACAGAAGAAATCATTTAAGAAAATACATAAGAGCCCAGTAACTCAAGAAACACATACTAAATATAGATAGAAACTCTCAGAAAAACTCAATATCCTATATTAAAATTCCCTTTAAAAAAATCTATGATGTTCAAAATTAAAGATGAGAAAATTTTCTGTAAATGTAATGGGTTGGATCTACCGAAAAAGAAAATAGACTCATGGAACTTTACTCTTCATCGGATAGACTGTAAATATCCCGGTGATCAATAATTCTTCTTCATCTTTTAAGCTCTAATATGTTGAAAAACAGTCCTACCTGCTCTAGGCAATTGAGGATGCGAGAATACAAAATTAAGAAAAGGAAGTACCAAAAATAAACAAAAGGAAAAAAGAAACACCCAAAAGAGAATAATATTTAATAAAAAATGTTTTTCGTTTATTATACAAATAAATACAATTAATTATTTTTCTTATTTCATTAACTATAATTATACATTTTACTTATAACATTTTCGCTCTCCTTATTTCCCTATATCATCAGAATTAGGAAAAAAGTCTTTATTTTAGAAATATGTTACTAAATAATAATAATTATGGGCCGTTTCTACTTACATTGAATTCCTTTGATTACTTTTTGTCGGTTTTCTCCTCGAGTTTTTCCCCCTCCAAAGTGTGATGCTTCATTTAAAACGTAATTTTAAAACGATGGATGGTCAATTATTATTTAATATTAATGCATCCGACAAAAATTAAATATTCTTGTTACTGTGAACTACCAGCGGTTATGGAGTCTGTTGATAATAATTGCTTTGAGAAAAAAAAGTTTAGAATATTTATGCAATATTGACTCATAGTTAATTTTTTACAACTTTCACTGTTCGTTTTATTAATTAGGAAACATTAAAATGAAGAATAGTTAATGAAAAGGTCAATCAATTTGCCCTGTATAATAAATGCCATTCCAAATTGTATTGTTTTTAAACAGACCTATCTCTCTGATAATTAGGTTATATATCTTATTCACAAATTTATTTATGTCTCATTTTCAGAGACATATTTACTTCCTGTTTATAATAAGATATTCATTTTTGTAGGTTTGAGAAAATTAATTAAAAAAAAGCTTATAGATTGACTTAACTTAACCATCCTGAACAAAGCCTTTTAACTTTCTGAATAGATAAAATATTATGTCCACAAAATGAATTAGAATTGGGTACAAGTAATCAATTTCGAAATTGCAGAGGTAACATAAATAATACAAGTAAATGTAATTAGTACCTGGTATTACTTAATGAATCTGTAATTGAATTGTGGTCCGCAAATACAATTACTAGTTTAGCCAAAGTAATTGCAATTACTAATTACTACCAATGTAATTGCAATTACTAATTACTACCAATGTAATTATAATTAATTTTTGCCAACGTTACATTTGAAGTTGCATAACACAGTTATGAGGGCATGTCTCTAATATATCCCGTGAGTAACTTTGCATAGCTTTGGTCTAGGAAAGGGGACAGGATCGGATGAGGTGGCTGTTATTCAAATTTTAAAAAAATTAAATTATTTTGAAATTTGAAAGGAATCGAATTGTGGCTAGCCTGATTGAGGACGGAATGCTATCTCAAATAAAATACGATCCTGTTAAGTATTTTCTGATCTATCTGAAGAAGTTTTTAAAATTATTAAAGCTCGTTCTTATAAAAAGGAAAATGCAGATCAGCTTTCAAATTTGATTTTTGGAAATGATTAAAAATGAGGGAAAGAATTTATAGTAAATAGGAAGTAGATTCCTCTTAAAAGTCACTAAATTATTTATGTACAAATTATATGCACATGAAGAAATTTAACATGATTTAATGCAATGACTGTGGATTTTGCAAGATTTGCTCTGGACTTAGGACAAATAAAAAAAAAATCAATCGGTTGGGATCTAGTATTTAATAAATGGATAGATAAACGTGGAGTGAGGTGATCAATACTTTAAGATGGTTTTATTGATTAAAGAACTTGCAGAAGAAAAACACCAATTGCTAATTGCCTTTAGAAAGTAGGAAAAAGCCACTTCAACTAGGTATACTAACAGGAAGCATGAAAGCATCCAAGAAACCCGAATATAAATCTTATGAGATAATGACTCTCTTCAATCCCATTTCTGGCCCTTCTCTATTTGGCTCTCTAGCACTCTATAGACTAAAAATCCATAATTGTATTCGGGGAAAACCAAAGAGGATACTAGGAGCTGACGGGTTTTTTTGAGGAATTGAATCAAGGAATCTTAGAAATAGTTTAAGTACAGCCATGTACCTGTGTTGTGGGAAATATGAATCGAAGAGAGGTGCTGATCTAAGATTACTCCAAGGTTTGAGGTAGCAGCAGTCTGTATCTCAGCATCTTCAGAGGACTATTTTGCTGTTTTGCTTCTCATTTAGTTGAAGAAGTTTAATTATTTTTTCCCTAGAACCCCGACTGTATTTAAAGTAAGATAACATAAAAATAAATTGATATTGTTATAACTAAATATTTTATTATTATGAAAATTGTTTACCCATATATGTGTGCATGATATATGTGAGAAGTATTTCTTAATTCAACGATATTTCCTTACGATGTATTCCTTATCTGACTGCATACTCTTTATTACAACTTTAATATGTTGGCCCCTACCGAGTTATTAATCTATATAGTAATATCAGGTGACACAATACTATATTGCATTAGATTATACTGTGCTAAAGCTCTTTGAGTATTTCTTTTCACGACAGAGTAAGAGCAGTCGTAAGTTATCTGCCAACTTCGCAAACGAGCCGCTGAGCTGCCGCCTATTATATAATGGATACTTGCCAAAGGCTTCGGAGCCTGGAGCTTTGTCTCCCGAGGTGATGTATGTGCCTCTTATATACACCTCCCCCCCTGTCTGTATTATCTAATATCCTTTCTTGTATGACAAATAATTGAAATCTCAAATGACCGTTTGCGTAAGCGAAAACGTGCCAGCTATCATATTTTATGCTCATATATAGAGCATATAATAGGAGCATTCAAGATCTTTAGTTAAACATATTAAAGTGTGTTTAATGGAGAAATATTTCCTTCCTTTAGCATGTTAAGATGACATAACATTTAATATGATTGAGTTTGTTAAAAGGTCTGCTACATGGAGAACAACGTCACGTAACACACTAGCTTATTTCTATACTTTGTGTTATCGTTTTGATTGGATAGTAGCTTTTCATTCGTGTTATTTTTGCTTTGAACATTTTTAAACTATAAAAAAGTAATGGAAACGTATACAATTCAATTTTTAAAAAATACGTTCTTTTTTATTATTTTATGAATGAATAAATTTTCCAGATACTTTTCAGTAATTATTTATTTATTATTTGTGCTATTTTGACCACTTAAGCACTAAAAAATTATTGAACACTTATTTAGTACATCTTCGGTGTTTTAGTCCTCTCAAAATAGCCAAATTTAACACAATGCACACAAACAGAAACCATTACATTCGATAATAATGCCCTCTATACTGTTTCAGGAATAAAAATAGAAATTGATAATTAGTACTTATGCTTACTTTGTAAACAACAAAAATTGTATCTCGAAGTAAAATCGACGTATCTTCAACCTTGACGTTTCGAATTTTTACTTTAGTTCAAACAATAATATAATAATAAACTCCTTATAATTTATTATAACAAAGACCATCTCTTTTCATCATTTGTTTGAAATATTTTTTAAAATTTATACAACTCGAATTTTGAAGTGTTAATTTAATGCTTCTTTCTGAAGTTTACACTTCACTATTGTGTGTTTTCATCTTACAAGTAGCTGTTGGAGTGACAGATTCATACCACCTCTTTTCGCTCTTTTCTAATGACTTTTTAGTGGTTCCAATTATTTTTAATTTGGTTGTTGAAAGAGAGTTTAACAACTTCACTCGTAACGACCACACAACGCAGTATAACGAATAAATAAGCTTAGTAAATTTCGTATTATTAAATTGAATTTTTTATGAATTATCGACCCAGTCACATTTATAAAATAAAATAAGTTAGTGCTGCATTCCATTTGTGTTTTATTTGTAATGATGATAGTTTTAATACAGCACTGTGGGTATTAAGTTCAAATAGGTCAAACTATTATTATTCTAAGTATTCTATTATTATAAAATCTGCATCTAGTTGATATTCCCTAGATTTCTATCAGTCTCATTACACAAAGTCTGAAATAGCGCAATAAAGATCTAGTACGCTGAGATCTGGAGCCAATATCTTACTTCTCCTACGGCAAGGTTTTATTATATGATTATATGATTTTAATAATGGCACTTAAGCCTATAAAAATATATTGTTATGGTGTGTACCAGTTCCGCAGCTCTCTCGTGCCTCTGTCGAACTACAATTTTTTTATTCGCCTCAACCGTTCGTTTAGCAGAGCTATATGGTAGGGAAAGGTTTGGTTGGGACTCAAGAGAACCTCTTTTAGAAAGTGATAGAAGAAAGCTCTTTCATTAAATAGAAATATAATAATTGTAATAATTCTTTGTAGAAGAGATATCAATAAGAAATGATAATATAAATAATGAAACCTAAGAAGTAGTTTTGGCCGATTAGATTGACCAAATACTACTTTTGTTATTACCTCACATCTTCATTTATAATAATTATTTTTTTATTGATTTACCGTTTTTAATGGTATTATGACCTTGCGAAAAGACAATAAGTTTTGGCGTAATATATGCCACTGTTCTTAAATAAATAAAATATTACAACTTCAAAGTAAAATGCGTTCAAGAACAGTATTGAAATAATGCAAAACTTTTTGTGTTAGCCCAAAAATGCATTTTCAGTCATTTGTCTATGTGTCAGTTTTTTTTTTTTTATACATTTTCAGTTTGAGGTGCTATGATTAATTTTTGAGGTTGATTATTGGCCAATGAGATTACAATGTAATCTTTAATGGTTTTTATTTTAATTTACTTTATTTTATGCTTCGACGTTCCGATTGTGCAGAGCACTTTTGATTAACTGAAACCACCATTTAGCATTTATCTGTTGAAAAAAATATAAAACAGTTAATCCAAAATACTGTTTTTAAAATATACTCAACGGCATTTACTTAATAAGGCTAGATTGTAGTTTATTAGTTATTAACTGTTATAGATTATAGTTTATTTCTTTTATATTATATATTCGGGTCTCAGCTGCTAAAACACTCAAGCTAGTGAAACAAATTTTTTTTTTTAGTTATAAAAATTCTTTGACCTCAAATATGTAAAAATATCCTGGTATTTTATGCTTAAGAGCGACCTTGTAATTACCGAAAAAAAAAGTTTGTCAGTAGACCGTCGAACCAAAACAGCATCAACAATGCCGATAAAACTTGCCTAAGGTCTTCGCTCATTAAAGCCCTCTTCACCTTTTCCTGTATAGAATGAATCGCCAACAATAAAAACAACAGAAAAACATTGTGAGGAAAAGAATACTGTGTTTGCTCATAGTTCAACGGGTTCATTTTGTAATGGTCATTGAATATATATTAAATTCTCTATAGATCAGAAAAACGAATTATCTAAATCGGACGAATATTAGTGTTAGGGAAGATATTTAACTAGACTTTGTTCAAATATTTGTAGTTTCCATTATGACCCTTTCATTTTTTATCAGTTTTCATAATATTTCAAAAAATATGTACTTTTTAAAATATCCCAGATCCTTGTTTAAAAAAAAAATAGTTTAAGGAGATAAACAAAGCAATACTATTATAAAACCTTTTAGACCAGTTTTAACTAGGAAACCATGTTATTACTGGACATAGTTGTTAAGAAAATCGTGTTAACCATCCATGTGATTAACCATCATAATTTCTCATTTTAACTGATTTTTTATTTATACTTTAATTTAATTAATCAAATAGTTCTGAATGCGTCTCTATAAAACGTTTTATTAATGAGAAGCGATGCTTCATTCTTATTTTCTTTATTAACCAGGTATTTAGAACAAAAAAATAAAAAAAGCTATATTTTAGAAATGGAATCATTACTGTAATAATCTTCAAGTATAAATAGAATAACCAATTAATTGGAATGAAACATATTTAATTTATGTATTAATTATACGATTAATTAACCGGTATTGGTTTTATATAATAATTTTTAAATGTAAAAATCAGCAGTTTGGATACCAAACATCTCACACCACTATCCAACAATATCATCATGTGGTGGACGTTGTCTCGTCTTCTTTCGATCGCGAATGGATTGCAAGGGAGTATTTTTCGATGTAGAACAGGTGTTTGATTGAGTATGGCATCAGGGACTTCTTCCTTTATACATTATTCCTACCTCCTACTTACTTTCTCATTATCCGTTCCTTTCTCACTGATAGATTATTCAAAGTAAACCACAATGATTTCTCACTCAAGGAATTCTCACCCAAGACTGAAAAGACTTTAACTGCACTTCGATTCCGACTATTACAGCCCTTACTAAACAAATAGCCTAAATTTCCAATCCATTATAAAGTACTGATCTAAATGACTATAATAAGGTCATACTTAGTTAAGCTTTGCGGCTCCAATTAACCTTCGAATTCCTCTCTCATCCAATCCTTACAATACGAAACCGTAAAATATTCAATGCTCCTTACTTTATCACAAATAAAATCATGTATCAAGACCTTAATTTTACATGATCTAGGCCGAACCAGATATCATAAACTTCCTAATCATCCAAACCCACCAGTTTCTAACCTTACTTTCACTTCCAATCCCCCGATGCACCTGAAAAGAAAATGGCCTCGAGACCTTCTAATGTAGAAATGCTGTAGTTTCTCTACATGCCAGTGTCATACCATTATTATCTTACATCAAAGATTACTAGATGTATTTGTAGTGTAAATACAGTTGTAAATTTCAAAAAATAAATAAATGCAGAAATAAAAAAAAAATCATGATCGAAAGCATCACCAAACCAAATTGAGATTTATCTAACTATCCAAATATTATACTGATTTATTATTAAGATATGATGAAAGTGTATTAATATAAATAAAAATGATATTGAAACAGTTTTAAGGCGTGGGCAGTTGCTATACATGATATAGAGCTTAAGAGTTACTAAAGGCTTTTACTTATATTAATTACACACTACAAACAAATTTTTAAAAGTTTTTCTATTTTAAGTTCATTAACAAACTTCTTTTTTAAACGGGTTGTGAAGTTTGGATTCTCCTGAAAGCAATGAAAGCAAAGAGTAAGAGAAATTCAATACACGAGTATTTTCGAAGTTGGACTGTGTTATTATAATTACTTCTCTTTCTATAGCTCCATTCATAATAAAACAATCGTTACTTTTTTTCTTCTTTAAATTTTTCTCTCGCATTTTTCCCGACAATAGTGAACTTTTATTATTATGATGGCATCCTCTCTAAAGAATGTATGCTTCCAGTATTTTATTTTTTAACGTTTTTTCTGATTTATTATTAATGCTTATTTTATTAATTTCCTGTACGCATTATGTAGTAGTTCAGACATTCTCGTTTTGATAACTACTGATCCATTATCAAACAACATTATAGGTTATGCTCGACGTTTATTTTTAATTGTAATCCGATGAATTCACTAACTAACTGTTGAATTCACAAATCTTGTTAAAAATTAATAAATAATTTAACTAAATCAGCTTTAATAACGGGTAACTTTATTTTTTATCTGATAGGGTTTAATTATATATTAAGATCTATTTGGAGCCTTGGTCCCCAACTTATTGTAGTCTGCTACCCTCTAAGCTAGAAATTGGACAATCCACAGCTCATTCCAACATCTGTTTTGAGAGATAAGGAGATATCTAAAAATTAGGTTGCTTAAAAGTGTATCATGTACACTTAAATAATGAATTTGACAGTTAAAAACTTTCAGATAACTCTGTAAGAGTAGTTAAGGTAACATTTAAACAAGTTGAACAATAATTACTCACAAAATATGTGCGGCGGAACCCTTACCGAGGCCCAGTCCCAAGGTTCTCACGTCCCACCTATGGAATCAGCAGTAGATCGATTCTATAATCTCTTGAGCCACTTACAGCCTCTTTAATTTGGGTTCCTGCTCCATCAGCTAGGTTGGAGGTAAATGATGTTTGAGGGTTATTTTGCTCTACAAAACCATTGCCCCAATATTGATCATGAAACATTACTTGCTAATCAATTTGCAAATTCATTACTGGATTCTGTGTAAAGAGTTGTGGTTTTGTTTATATATATGCTATTTTTATCTTATCAATTATCTAAGGCGATTTAATTTAAATTCAAAAATATATTGCACTCTCATTATTTTACAAAAATCTTCAAAACATAACTATCCCCAATTAAATGAACACCCTATAGTACGCATAAGCCATCAGATAACACTGATGTATATTACACATACATTAAAAAAAAAAATAGGTAATTTTAAATTTATTGTTACAAAAACGTAATGGGAAAGATGAGATAAATAGATAACTCTCTGTTCTTTGATATTTACTATTTGCTTAATTTATTATTTATTAGTCTTAGCGTAATAGACGACTATGTCCAGCAACCCTTACCATGCTCGGCTACATTCGGCTTCCGCCGGATAAGACCCGAACAGTACGAAGCTGCTGTGAACTACGACAGTTCAACTTCGGGCATCTGTGGTGAAGTGTGTATGTTGCTGCTCCGTTCGAAGTTGCGATCTCTTTAACGTCTGTCATCTCATGTATGTATTCATTTATTTTTTATAATTCACGTATACTTTTATCCATACTTTTCTATTCATATATACTTATGTATTATTCTAGAAAAAAAAAATATTTTCCGCACTTATAAAAGTTAAACCTCATAACTTAGTCTTAAAATTGATTAAAAAGTGATGTTTTTCCAACAGACGTTTTTATTTTTTTTTTATTCACATTTTTTTTGTTGTTTATTTTGTGACAGATTATCAGTATAGCACTATGCATTAAATACTTCCCTTCTCTTCATAAAAATATGAATGTTAATGCTATTTATAAATTAACATTTATTTACTTAGTTATTGATAGTTATATATTATTTAATTTAAATATTGAAGATTATCCTATTTTAACTAATTATTATTAATTAATAATATAATCCTAGGTTAGTAATTATAGCCAGGTCTTTCAAGAATCCCAATTTCTGGTGAGGTGAGATATATTTCACTGTAAACGGGGTCTTTTATGCTTTTATTTTTACAGTGTTTGGAATAGGTAATATAATAAAAATAATATATAGACAAATATTGTAGTTTGTTTGTAGAGGAGCGTTAATGACCCCACAAGTAACATTCTAAAGTATCTACATCTTATATATTATACTTTATCGATTTTCAGAGTAAAATAATATATCATTAATTACTAGTATTAAGTTATTAATAAATATATATTTTCTGTTTAAAGTATACTATTAGATTAATTAGTAAAATTGGGGAGTAATACATCAGTATTAATTATTTTTATAATTATTATTCCTGTTATTTTGAAGGTAACCCTGAATTATTTATCTACATTCTGAATTTTAATAACAGTTAAATTGACAGCCTTAAATTATTTATACTATTGGGATTCTCACATTTTTTCAGAATAAATTTGATTTCTGGAAAATCTTGTGCAGGATAATATTCTGTTGCTCGAAGATGATTGATAACCAACAAACAGTCCAATTCATTGACGAGAAATAATACCAGAACCTCACGGTTTCAAGAATTAGAACGCAGGGTTACCCGTTCCGTAATTGTTAGGACAGTTGGGTTTTTCGACCCCATTGTCCCTTCTTCAGGTTATCACAACAGGGGTAGATTTGTCCATTATTTTGTTAATTCTTTTAGTTTTTATCTAAAAGATTTTTTTAGAAAACTGATACGCTGGGTGAGTATGCGTTATTATTTTTTTTTGGACAGAGCTTAAATCAGTTATACCAACTCGGCGCGCGGTATACCACCGATTTACAGAGATTACTTTTGTGGTATCCAATATTTCCATTGTTAGTGATGTTGATTTTGTTCATATGTTATCATTGTTTTACGGACTTGATTCCTAAAAAAAAATGTGAAATTTATTTATTTTCTTATACATTTTATATGTTCTTATTAATCATTTACTGCACAGCTATTTACGAATTACTTACTCAGTCAAACCTTTTGTTATAGATTTTTTTGTTAAATAGGTTTATTTATGCTGTTATGACCTAGTTAGAACCATCATAACTATGCAATCGTAGGACTTGATTAGAAATATGGTTATTATCAGGAATAATCGGATTACAAATTTAAAACCGGACCATAATAAGAAATTTTTGTTACTTAGAAACATAATGCATAAAAAAAAAAAAAATGAAAAAAATTGGATGGAAGAGAGTGCTAATTTGTGTCTCAGCAGCTTTGGTGAAGAATCTAATAAGCAGGCAAATTCCTCACACTCACCTCTTTGTTAAAGGAGTGTGTTTGTCCTCCACATGTACAAAACGGAAAATTCTTTTAACTTTTGCCCGCACTGAAGAACTTTATTTACTCTCGTTAAGTGAAAATAATTTGTAATGTAACTTTCCTCCTTTAGAAATTAAATTGCTCCGTCGAAAGCCGCTGTCTGTGGCTTACTAGTGATATTGAAAGACAGGAAAAAACTGAGAGCTCTTACCGGTTATAAACAATTATAACTGGAATTTTCCTATTCACGATGTTATTTTTTATTACTCTACCATGCATCAAACTTTAATTACGGGATGGCTTCTTCTCGTAGTATTAAGTTATATGTGATATCTAGGTTGTTCAAAATCTACGTTTCCTCATGCACGATTCTAAGTCCTCCGATGTGTTGTTCAAATTGTTTCAAATTAAATATAATTTCAAAAATATTATGAATAATTAATACATGAATGTACATAATTTAAATTAATTTTAGCCTCGAATTACATTCAAATTTTGTTTTTGTTAATTTTACAGTACCACTATTTAAAGGTAAAAGTATATTAAGATTAATTAATAAAAAAAAAAGAGTGGTATTTTTTATTTATTTATTTATTATTTTTTTTTGCATTTTCAAAGAATTATTATTTTAGTCACATGCATCGTTAAAATTGTGCGATCCCCATTACAGCTGTTTTAATAGATTTTAAGTAAAATGGTGTGAATTCTTCAAACCCATCCATGACGCCATTTTTTCTTTGAAAAATTATGAAACAAATAGATATCAAGTAAGTGAGTTGTTTTTTGTTTTTTTTTTAAAGTTTTATTTATACCTTAAGGGAGCTGAGGTATGGATTAAAGATTTTTTCGACTCATGTCAGTGAGTAAAAATATCAAAAAAGTCTATAATGTGATGCAAATTCACTCGCTTTGAGGATACTCAATGATAAGTATTATATCATGGAGATTGCGGGGGAACTGGCTGCGCTATTTTCTCAAAGGAAAATAATATGGAAGGCATTCCTAACTTATCTTTTACAGCTGAAGAAAGAGTATGTGACGCACAAGGAGACATCTGGTAGGTCTTTGGTGTTTCGGCAATGCGGCCCTGAACCCGTTAATTTTAGCGGTCGTACCATGCTGTTACATAGTCTGTTGAAGTGCAGTTGGTTTAAAATGAATTCAATTATTATCTATCGAAATGTGTTATGTCCAACTGTTTTAACAGGCTGAATTTAATAGTGATCTAAAAGTAAGCTTAACCTCTAGAAGTTTTTATCGGTTCCAGAAAACTACGATCTATTTTCAAAACTATATATTCAAAAATAAACTATGCCGTTGACGAAATATGACCAGAAGCTACCAAATAGATTATCATGAGTAATTTACAATCTTAATTAAATCTTCAAAATTATCTTGAAGCTATTCAATCAATGCCTTAAGTTGAATATTATGATCGGTATAATTTTTATTAAAAAAAGTTAATTCTATTCTTAAAATAATATCTGTTTAATAATACTTTTTCAACGCCTATTCTTTTAATTTGGAGCTATGATTATGATTGTTTATTCATTAGGGATGTCACTAAGAGAAGGGTAGGAGTAGAGGTTCCAATAAAAAAAGTTGTAAACATTTTAAATTGGAGAACCTTACAACTGTAAAAATTGTGATAGGTGTTATACTCAAAGAGTAACTAACTTATAAATCCAACGCCTGTATCACTGAAGTTAGGAAATTATAGATATAATATTTATTTGAATAAATAAAATATACATGGTGTTGCCAAATCTATAAATAACAATATAAATAGGTAACGCTTGAAGAAGTTTATCGGGGGGTGCGGTCAGCAAAGAACAACATAAATAAACAAAACAATATTTATTTATTTATGTTGTTCTTTGCTGACCGCACCCCCCGATAAACTTCTTCAAGCATTAATCTACGGTCAACTATCTACATCTCATTATAAATAGGTGACAGTGGAAAGTTCCAATCCAAACTAGTAGAGAAAAGTAATATATTGCGTACTCGACATATACTTATAGTTTTTTTAGATTATTTTATAATTAGTTAGGTGAAATAATTAAAATTACGATTTTATTCAACGATTATAACGTATTTAAGGTAATATATTTTGTACTATTATAACGTATTTCATGTAATATATTTAGTACTCGACATATAATTAGAGGTTATTTTATAATTAGAGGAAATAATTAAAATTCCAATTTTATCCAACGATTATAACGTATTTAATGTAATATATTTCGTACGATTACAACGTTTTTAATGTAATATATCTTTTTTTTTTCGTAATATATCTCTTTTTTTTTTCTTTTTTTTTTTCATACCCTCCTATAATGATGTTATTGAATATCTGGTACATACATATTGGAGGTATGCTATATGTATATCTGGGTGATGATACCTTGTATTGCCTTTTGGCATTATAAGGTTAGGTGAGGGGTCCATTGAAGGTTGTTACTTGGTTGTCTGACGCTAGTGGATTATTGGAACGGGGAGGGGCCGTTCCGCTGGTTGTATGGTGAAAATTTAGACCTCATACTTGAAAAGTCTAAGGCCTTCCCTCGTCGGGGACGTCGACTAAGGGAACCGTGCTCTGCCACCTCCCAGGTCGTGGTGGAGGGACGATCTCCCTGAAAAGTGGGTTGCAGCAGGCCTTCAGCCCATCAAAGGATTTGATGTGCCGTCGGCCTATATACTCCGGCACAGTAGGGAGTTGGAGCTCTTAATATATCTCATACTCGACATATACTTATAGGTTAAAATTACAATGTTATTCAACGATTATAAAGTATTTTGTGTCGCCACATATTAAAATTCTAAAGTGATAATTAAGGAATGATTTTTTGAACATATATTTATCCTAAATAATAATGATAAAATATTTCATATGCTTGAGACAATTCGAACTAGTACCAAAAAGTCCTTTTCGCATGGAAATGAGCTCGAAAAAGATGGATAGGTCATGTAGAGAGGATGCTCGATCAGAAGATACCCAAAAAGATGCTCAATAGGAGAGCGGATGGAACATTAAAAAGAGGACGCCCTCGGATCCGATGACTGGAGTATGTGGAGGAGGATCCAAGGCATTGAATAATCTAGATGAAGGGAGAAAGCAAGAGATGGTGGAGATTGGTTGACTGTGGAGGAGTAGGCCCAGGTTCATGTAGGACCGCAGTGTCAGAATAATAAATAATAATAATAATTAACAAATTCAAAAGCTGTTTTCAAGCCATAGGGATGAAGTTCTTGGGAAAGGCTCCCTGTTAGAATAGATTTAACCAAATGAGAAATAAATTAATAACAGATGAGACAGAATATAGAAACCACTTATGAAAAATTTTCATAGAAGGGAATTATGAATTATAAAAGAGTGCCGATTATTAGACGACCGAAAATATATAGGGAACAAATACTGAACGGGACCAAAAGGACGACTGAGAAATAAGTGGAAGGATCTCATATTGGATGTGGAGATAAAACTAAGAAAATTTCCCAGCAGCTGAAAATTAGAAGTTCGCAACGGATTGAGAAATGTTTACGAAATGAATGGCAACTGGCTTGTCACCATATTACCTTGTTAAAGAAGCAGAAAAAGGGATGTTTTCGAAATTTAAAATATCTTTTTCCTAAAAACTGTCATGGCAAAGCTTTCTCTCCTGTCAAACGTTAAGTACTTTCCTTACAGTAAACATTATGATAACGATCCTTACTTCCTTGGTAATCCTCCGTTAAGCTAACAATCTCCTCCTTGGATAAGGAGACTCTATTAGGATTCGTTCTTACCTTTATTAATTTATATATAACCTTTATGTAAATATTCAAGTCGTATCCTTTACCTCATTCGTAAATATTTTTACTGCCGTATTTGCTTCTTACTTCTTTAAACTCAAATATTTAATTTATAATTTATGGGATTAATTCTCGTAAGCAATATTCTAGCCAGAAACTCGAATGGGAGACATTTTACCTGAAGGAAATGAGCATAAACTTCAAAGGATTAAATTTGTGGTGAATCTTGATGTAAGTTCAACGAGTTCGGATCTATGCAACACCCCTCAGTGTACCATTGGTCACCTTCGTGTTGTGGTTTTGTCAGTCCATCCATAATGACGATGACATGAACAGCTTCTCCCAGTATTCCCTATATACGCCACCCAGAGGTCGCTCGCTACTTTATGCAACAATTCAAACCGAATTAGTATTATTATCTTGGTTATTAAAATAATAAAACATCTGATGGAACAATATATAATTGAAATGTATAATTAATATTCATTCACGCTCTTTTAATTTTAAATTGCTTTTGTATTCCTATAGTCTTTTATATATCTATTTAATGATCCAAGTCACGTCTAAGACATTTTATCTTGGAATGAACTCTCTCAACTGAGAGCGTCTAAGTGGTGAAGTAATCCTTCGATTCCCCACTATTTAGGCAATTAATTCGATTCATCGAGTGGAAGATATCGGTAAAAGGCTTTCCAATGTAGAGCAGCTCTGTGTCCTAGGACATAATCGATTCCCCTTGGCGATTCTCTTGTTACAGTGAATACTGTATAGCTTTATATCGGCGAAACAATTGAGTGATCATCTACTGTTTTATTCAATGGTACTTCGTGTGTAAAAAATTTAGATTTGAAAATATCGAAATATTTTTCTAAATGCTATTCCAATCAACATTTTTTCGTAAAGTATTAATTTAGTATATATAAATATAGTAATAATCTGTATCGCTATAACTCATGAAAGGTCAGGGATTCTATACGCAAGGTATCAGTACTATATGTAGGGTAGCACTGTTTCTTGAACATGGGTTGTGCTTTGAGGTGATATACCAGTAGCAGACTGCCACAGTTGGATTCGATCCCAAATCCTTAGAGTTGGCTGCAAAACCCCCTTATTACCCATTAAAAGGAGTTTAATATAACCAATTAATTTACTAGCTTTGATGGCCTTATGTTTTTAGAAAAATAATTTTAAATAATAGAAGTTAGAGGGAAAAAATCGGACTTCTGGGAAGGGATTGCACTATATTGTCCGAACCCTACGGGGCGTATAGTGTGCTACGGACACACGGTTGGATACACATCTAGTCGTGGGGGTTTAACGGAACTGGAAAAGATAAACAGTTTTCTTTTTTAAACAAAAAATGTTTATTTAACTTTTTTTCATGGATGTCGATTACATTTTAGTTATATTTAACCTGGAGGCAACATAACATATGGTTAGGCATGTAGGTAACATGGGTTAGATATTATTTTTCTTTACATTAATAATTATTAATTTCTTTATTTATTAGAAATTATTAATTCCTTTTATTCCACTTTTTTATTCAGCGCTCACAATACAGTCAGAAACAAACATAACTTCTTTTGTTTATAAAATAATTATTATTTAGTTTTATTGTGACATACATAACTTATATTACTTGTTCGGATTCCGATACTCCAATTACTTTTAAAAAAATTACTTCTATTATTTTAAGGACGTTACTTTTCGACCACAAGGCTTCATTATTGCTGGCCCCTGTATCCACCTTTAGATCCAGTTTTGGATTTCTTACCAAGTTTGAAGCAAATCAAAACATTTTTATAATTTCATTGGAGTTGTTTATATTAATTGTTCTGTTTTACCACAGCTAAATACATATTTTGTTAATTTATTCTACCTTTTCATTTACAAATTGTTGACAATTATAAACAGTACATCACTGCTTTGGAAAATGTATGACTCAACTATAAAATCGTTTGAAATTGGCTTTATAGTGATGGTTATAGAGATGGTTAGGGTTCAATTATAACTGTTATATTTCTTATCATGCATCTTTATGATATTATTTTTTTATTTTTTATGGCTATTAAGTATATGGTATATACTTTAATAACCTCAACTTTCGTAATACATATTTAAATTTCTCTTATTATACCCGTTTCACCATTCATTCTCACTAACAAGATGAAATGATGATACTTGGATTAATTAAAAAAGTAAGAAATGCACAAATTTTATTGTTCGTGGCATTACGATGGTTAAATGTATCGATTTGGATAATTTAAGTTTTTAGGTATTCCTAACACGTGGACACTCTATTGCGGAAGAAATACTTTGTTTTATTAGTCAAATCATATAAAACTTAAATAATAAGTATTAAAAAAATCAAATTAATTTCAATTATATAATTATAATACATTTATACAATTACAATAAACTCTTCAGAGTTTAGTGTAAAAAAAGTTTTTTTTGTATCAAGATTTTCAAAGAGAGAAGTTGTATGCTTTATTAGAAAGCAATTGTTTATCAATCCTTACAAGACTTTATTGCACAACACGTTGCTCTGGGTAAAAAAACGTTTAAAAATTCAAAATTCTAAGTTATACGAAAATATAATTTTTCATAAATTTCTCCTACTTATCAGAATATTCCGTAAAGATATAACTTCAAGGCGATGTAATGGCATTTTGATTGTAAAAGCTACCCTCTTTTTTGTTATAAAATCAATACTCCATGTAGTTCCAGGTAACACAAAAAAAAAAGTTTAAAATATATATTATAGAAAATTAAAAACAATTTTAATAACTTATAAGGCAGCTAATTACCTTTCTTTCTTTCTTAAATAATAATTACAAATACAAAGTTCTGTTACAAAAAATTGTTACATGAACTGCTGTGGGAAACAAGAATATTGACTGTAAAAAAAAAAAAAAATCCTACAATTTGGGATATTGGTTTGGACAATAAAGAAGACACGTGCCATAGTGTATAGCGCCAGCCGGATGTGGACTGACGGCTGCATTGCATTTTGGCCTCCCGTGCTTCCTATTATTCCCGCCTCTGTTGTGTTCCCGAGGAGTACGGGGGGGTTTGAGGGAGAGGAGTTTGTCACAATGTTTGATTATCTAAATAAAACATATTAACAATTTGGGAGAATGATAGGATTAAAACGTCCAAGAAACCTAAGTTTTGTACAAATTATAAAGACAAACATAAACTAATCCTGAAATTATTTTTTTTTAAATTAGTCTTTGTTTATTTTAAGTTAATTTATTAAAAAAAAATTTTTTATTAGTTACTTACGTTAGATTTTAATCGTTCAAAATTGGTTGTATTGGTAATATATTATATATTCCTCTGAGTTCGATAAAACAAAATAATTGAGTGACATAAGAATATTTTTAAGCTGATTTTTTTCTTGTAAGTTATGAATTTTTGAAATTTACAACTTACATAACACATTACTAACAAATACATAAATATATAAATTATTGGGTATTACAGTGGAAGCAAGTTCAGGAACAAGTGGGTTTGGGTGGTAACTATCATCATTATTATAGATTTTGAAATCGGTATACCAATGGATCTTTGATTATAAAGCCAAATGTATGAGAAACGTTGATCTCTCATTTTGAGAAGTTTGAAATTTTATTTTAGATCTTAGTCGATTTCTTAATTTCATAATTGAAAATAATTCTTCAGAATAAGAATTATTCTCAATAAGAATTATTATTAAGAATAAAAATTATGCTAGTAGAATTGAATATATTATTCACCACGAAGGCTATGAAAATCAGTGAATGAGGATGAAAAAAAAATGTCTTTGTTTAAAGTAGTACATCATTCATTTTTGTGAATTCTGCTTTTTCTTTAACCATCCTACATACCTTACGATGTCGGGGCAGTCTGGATCTATTTCTTAAATACCTCTCTCCCTTGGCAACTTCTTGTCTTCACCAAGGGTGATTCCTCTGTTTCTTGCCAGATCCGATATGGGGTCCTTGCACTAATTCTTCGGTCGTCTGCGTAGTCACTCAGTCTTTGGCTCATAAATACTTTTTTGGGAGTCTATTGATCGGAATTCTTTGCACATGGTCGAACCACGTTTGTTTTTTTCTAATTATATTTTCCTTTAGCACTTCCTGTTCTATTTCTTCTCTAATTCTTACATTTCACAATCGATCGAACTAATTTTACCGAGAGCTTTCCTCAAAACATTCATTTCTGTGGCTTCAGGTATTCGGTTCTGCAATTTTATAATACTTGGTGAACTTTTAGCTGCATAGGTCAGCGTAGGTATAAAGACTTGTTTATACATCGTCATCTTAGTTTTCAACTCCATTTTCCTTTTGCCGATTATTACTATAGGGAGTTAGTGGTACTTATTTGTAGTTTTCACTATTCACTAGTTGATCTCTGATTGAATAAACTCACAAAATTAAAATTTCTTCTCTGCAATCAATTAGTAACAGTGAAAACATTATATTTAATTAAATAATATTAGATTTATACGTTTATTAAACGTTTTAAAATGTGATAGTTGACTCATAACATTACGAAACCACTGTTAGTTTGTTTAGAGATGATAGGATAAACAGTTTTCCTGCCCGATTAGAGCCCATTCATCTGTGACTGACTCCCAAGCGGTGGTCCGCGGACTGTATGGAGCCCCTAGATCCTTCGGGTTGGCTACGGGGAGGGTACGGCAGGTACGGCATCACGTATGATTGTATAAACTGTTAAATTAATAACACCTTTCCTGGTGTATATTTTTCAGCTTAAATGTTTAAACAGGCAAATAAAGATAAAGTCGGGTGTGGAGGTGGCCCGTGGCACTGTGGGTCAATTTCCGGCTTAGTGGTCCGCAGACATCCAGAGGTCAGGAGCCGCTGATCTATATTCCAACAAACTTTGAGGTTTTATTGAACAGAATCATACAGCTAGTATCGTAAAAATTAATTAAATTTGTGTAAGTGTTTAATCAATTGGCAATGCCAATTTATAATCTAGCGTGCCATAAAATCTCTCATATTTCTTTTATTTCAGGGAAGATAAAGGCCAAGTTTTTTGTTGGAAAACATTTTTTATTGCAGTGATTATTTTTTTTATAAATTTCTCTCTTATACCTTATATTACAAACAAACAATTTTATCTTTATTAGATTTGCTGAACTGAAGGCACAATTGAGCTCTATTAATATAATGTGGCTTTGATTTGTGGGCCAACCTACCTCGCGTACGGGTCACGATTCCTTGTCAGTACTTTAAGTTTTTGTTGTTGATTCAAATGTTTAAAAAAACCAATTTACTAAGAAGAAGATAAGATCACTTTTGAAATATTTACTAAAAATAGGAAGAGGGGACTTTAAGATATTTATATCGAGCAATATTAAAAAAAAGAACGCCTAAAATTATAAAAATACATGAAACCCTCCTCGATAGCCTTATTTATTTGACTTTTTAAACAGACAATTATAGCGAGAACGTTGTCCGAGGCACATGTCACAATCTCACAAGAGGAGTTCATAACACACCTACCCTTCCTGACCCGCCCCACTAAGACTTCCACGGAGCGACGGCCTATATCATTTTCGAATGATTTGCTTATAAACATGGCTTAATGCTTTAGATAGACAAAATTTCAATATAGTTAACTAAAAAGAAAAAAGAAAACTTGTTTAAATTTTGGTCAGTATTTTTTAGATTTGGCATTTTTATCACCGCAGACCTCGCCATTAACTTTTCAATTTTCTTTTTTTTAATGATTCTTCGGTATTTGAGATATTACTTTCCAAAACCAGCCAAGTGGATTTATTATTGTAATAAAAAATTGTTAAAGAAAAAATGGATAATGGAATGATTTTTGCATATGATTCCTTAATATTTTAAATAATTAATTCAAATAAATACAGTAGTATAATCAATTGTAGTGTTTTTTATTTACTGCTATAAAAGATAAATAAATAATCTCTCGTTTTTATATTCAATTCCAAGAAAGCGAAAAAAAAATTGCACTCGTTGTGAAAGTTTTTATTATGCTGTTATTATGACAATTAAGAATAACATGCTTATATTCAATTATTTAGCTCTATTCACGCGAATCTGACGGCTTGTTTGCCTCGTGTTATTAAGGGAATAGGTCTATACTCTTAGGAGCAATCAAACGGATTTATGGGCCACCTGATAGCGCCTGGGTTCAGTCCTCCGTAAACATGTCTTTTAGAGCTTGAAGAGTAAGTAATGGCTAGATGCATTCCAAAATTGGGCCATCTGGGACATAGTAATTGAGTTGGGTGGGAGTGGATATTAAGCACTAGGATATATACTGAGCCTTATAAAATCATATTTAATATGTAATAGTCAGTGTATCATTTATGCTGCTTTTCTCTCCATTCAGACCTTTCACAGTTACAATAACAATAAGAAAAATATGAAATGTCAGGGTTAGGGAACGTAAGTACCCAGCAGCTCATCTTCCTGATCTCAACTTCTGTGCCATAATTCACAAACGGAGTTGTCTCATGGATCTCCTTCTCAGTGCATTCCCCTTAGTCGTGTATTTCTAAAATCTATGATTGCGCTATTATCCTTATAAATCAATTACAAATTGAAATACAAATGTTACATGAGATTCCATGGTATTCTGAAATTCTAGCGTTTTTCTTAGTGATGGAGTTTATGAAAGGAAGAAGAACAAAAGGTTATCTTTTCCCAATTTCAACGTTTTAACACGCTTTTGGAGAATTCAATTACCACACGGCCATCACTATTTAAGCTAAACATTGTTGGATGAATGGTATTTTTATCAGCTGTACCTCACTCGCTTATGCTCATCGTAAATGTTAAGGTTATTTACTTTTTTATAAGTGATAGGTCTCGTTAATTCTTTCATGTTTGTATTTTTTTTTTAATATTTATTTATTGCTATTTACAACTGTACATTATACTACATTTAGTAAATCTGATCTAAGTTAAATTGGAGTGTTACAGGCGTGTAGAGAAACTACCCATTGGTAGCACTCTAATGACATTTTATATTAGCAGGTCTCGTGGCCATCTTCTTTTCAGGCACCTCGGAGGATTGTCAGGAATGTAAGAGGATGCAAGATTAGAAACTAGGGGGTTTGAGTGGTTAGTGAGTTTATAATGGAAGGAGTGATATCTGGTTCGGGCTAGATCGGTTACATAGCGAACATTAAGGTCTTTGTTTGTATTTTTAAAATTGAAAAATGTCCTATTCTTGTAGGTTTAAAATTTTATTATCATAATTACCTCACTTAAAATGACATACTACGGATGTGGGGAGTTCAATATCAGTAAAACATTTTGGATACACTAGATCGAAAAATATGAAAAAAACAAACAAAAAAAACGTGTCTAATGGTTCTTTGGAATCGAGGGAAACAAATGTTTTATATACTTTTAATAAAGTTTGAAATTATTGTTCGTTTTTATTTAATGGTTTAAAACTTTGCTTTTCAACAATGCCAATTAATTATAATTTATTTATGCAAATATTTATTGTATTTATTAATTTTTTTTGTTCAGTTTGTTGTATTTGTCTGTTATCTTATTTATCTCTTGTTGTATTTGTGATAGTATGTTTTGAAATTTTCAATAATTTAATACTAATTCTATTGTTTTATTATCGTTCCTAAATGTTTTTGGTATATCTTGTGGTAATCCAAAACTATTGAAACATGAGGTGAAAACATCTAGGCATCCTTGAAAAACATGGCTAATTGCAGAATTTCAGAGGCGTCTGTTTTGAGAAGTAAGAATGAGTTAGCCTACCTGGATTCTGGACCTCTTCTGTAAATTTACAATTGCAAGTACTCCAATTATTGTTTTCAGACTTTACTCTGGTTTTATATGCAGGTTTATAGAATCATTTTTGACTACCTTTTGTGCTTTTTATTTGTACCTAAAATTTCCTAAAACCAAAATTAGCTATCTCTAAAGAAAAAAAAATAGTTAAAAGCATTAAAAATAACTTTTAGATTAATTTAAAAATCAAATGTATTAATTTTAAGAGAAATATATATATATATATACAAATTTTGGACTAGTTTTTAGATTATTTTTATCACGTACGTTCACGTTGAATGTACATATCTTCAAAATTAGAAAAATAGTTTCAAATAAAGAAAATCTATTTTATATCTTTAGTTCTTAATTGTATACATTAATTTAGACTGTGCTTTTCCTAAAGGCTTTAAACTACTGCTAATTTTCATATTGATTCATTAATTTGAGTTAAAATTATAGCATTTTTTGTGATCTTTATAGTATATTTTCTTTTTTTAAATTTATAAATAACAAGATAATAATCATGATGATTTGCAATAGGTTTTCATAAATTCAAAATTTACCAAAACTGATTATAGATTATTAGAAAGCATTATCCGTTCCCGTTCATTTGACTTAACCCTTCACCACCCGGAGATGCAGTTTTAAACAAATCCTTACCTATCCGAGCTGCCTCCTTCTGGAACTCCATTATTTATACTATGCACTGATAATTTCCACATTATATGCCTCCTGTTCTCAGCAGAATAAGTATTATATCATATTATATATTATATATTTGTATAGGTGATGGTCTGATAGAATTTTATATCAGCTAACAGAGGGCCTTGTCAACTGATGAGGATCTATATCAGCTGATTGTAGATGTTTATAAGGTGGTTCGTTTCCGACTCTAAAGTAAGTCTTGATTCGTATTCATATTGTGTTTTCTTCTACCCGTTCCTTTTTTTTAAATATGTTCACCCCACTACGGTCACATTTTTTTTTTTTACTATTACTCATTATATAATTAAAAGTCCTACGTAACTACGGACACACTGCTCTGGCCAGTATATTGTTTAACCTCAAGTTGTTCTAAATGGACTATGTCCTGGAGTATTAAAACTTTTTTTCATTTCATTATTGCAACATTGAACTGTTAAAAAAAATATAGAAACTCTGAATTGTCCTTTCTTTATGAAGCCTTATACAAGTATTCATATACACATATAAAGTCAAATTTTCGCAAGTTTACAATTATTGTTTCAATATTGAATTGAATTTTTATATTAAAATAACTTGAAAATATTTTTATAAATATTTTTGTATATAAAGACAAAGGGGAGGAGAGGGGAAGAGACTTTGGATTTGTAAAACAGATAAGATAAGGATTTGTTTAAAACAGCATCTCCGGGTGATGAAGGGTAAAATCAAATGAACGGGAACGGATTATGCTTTCTAATAATCTATAATCAGTTTTGGTCAATTTTGAATTTACGAAAACGTCTTGCAAATCATCATGATTATTATCTTGTTATTTATAAATTTAAAAAAAAATATACTATAAAGATCACAAAAATTGCTATAATTTTAACTCAAATTAATGAATCAATATGAAAATTAGCAGTAGTTTAAAGCCTTTAGGAAAAACACAGACTAAATTAACGTATACAATTAAGAACTAAAGATATAAAATAGATTTTCTTTATTTGAAACTATTTTTTCTAATTTCCAGGAGATATGTTCACTATCTGTTGAAGCAATGCACATCGAAAACATAATGACGTGACGGGGGGTGGCGAGATGACAGCGTCCTGGTGAACGTCACATCAAGGTGCTCACCCCCAGTCTCTTCCCCTCTCCTCCCCTTTGTATATAAAGGCATTGACATAGTTGAAGGCCTTTCCTATGGGATCTGGACAGTTCCGATGGGATATACATCCCATGCTTAGTTTGTCATCATCTACATTACATTAAACACACTATGTTTTTCTATACACTTTAATAGTTAAGTGTTAACTTTAAAATGTATTAATTTTTCTTATTCTTTTAATTAATTTTGGATTATTTAATAATTTTGAATTAATTAATAATTTATTTTTAAAAAAAAACTGTTGATTGAGCATCTTTAACTCAATTTTTCTAAAGTTAAGGTAAACAAATAATTATTAAAAAGCGCTACTTCTTCCAGAATGAGAAAACAAAAGTTAAATTACTTACTTCTTTTTGAATTGTTAAATGAAAAATTATTGCTAAAAAATTTAGAATTAAATATTAATATTTGATTCTGAAAACTTCCAAAATGATTCCATAATTTTAAGAATGAGAAAAAACTAAAACTTTATTGTTTTTTTATAATAGATATCCTTTTAAATCAAGCTTGTTAAAATTATTATAGTCCATCTAAGGTAAAGGATAACTAAACATATCAATATCAATATTGAGTGTTTTTTTTTCATTGTACTAATGTTTCTGAATAACGCGATAAAATATTATTGGAATAACACCAGTTGTAAGCCATGAAAAGAAATGTTGGAAATTTTCTTTATTTTGTTTTAGAAATTTTTTTTAACTCAATTTATTTAAAGTAATTTTGGTCATAGCTTTTTCACGCAGATTTCATCAAATTTCAATAGAAGTGATATACTTTTATGATTTATAATAATAAAAGAAGAAATAAATATATTTGCTTATATAGTGGCTGCTGTAAATAAAATGTAGGTATGGTTTTTAGAAGTTGTTACACATTTGGACAAAGTTGGATGTGATTCATTCCCATTCATTTTACCAAATTTGTAGCAATCTATCTCTATGAAGTCTAATTAAGCACTTTTTTATTTTAAAAAGCAAACATGTAAGTAAATATTCAGAAGTTCAAACAAAAAAGCAAACGTCAGAATTTCAAACTTATGCATTGTTATTTTAATCGTATCTAGTATGTCCTTATTATGAAATATTCGTTATTAATTTCATAATATTATTTTTTTATTTAAAAGAATAACACATTACAAAATTTAATGTTAATTTTAGTTTCTTATATTTCACACTTTGGTTGGGCCATCACAGTGTAAACTACGATTAGTAAAGTCTTGGAGAAAATCTAATAATTATCCGTTGCACTAGGAAAGTCTCCGACATATTCTAGCCGGTTAAACGGAGATTTAGAGCAAATGTATGTTTATGTAGATAACTATACAAAAAACATTCCGTAGTTCCTGTTATAGAACAAGGGTTATTGTATGATTTTGTTTATTTCCAAATTCAATAAAATTAATTGATCCAGATAGATGACAAAGTCTTCAAGGAATTAGTTCTGTCAGGCAATAATAATAAAAAAGTATTCCTTCCTCAACCATATAATTTTTTACTGTGGTCGGATCAAGAGTTTTCAGCAATTTCAACTGTCAAAATTTATTGCTGACCTGAGCCTCTAGAATTTTAATTAAATCATTTTCTAGTTGATTAAATTTTTTTTAAGCCAAAATTGATCCACAAAGCCCAGCTTCTGTCCCCATCAAGTACTGCTTGTTGACAGCAATTTCTTTTTCGGTAGGCATTTTCATATTTATTTTTAAATTATAATACGTCCTTAATAACACATGTTCTGTCTAGTTTTTGTTTGGATGTAACAGTCTTAGTTTTTATATTTTAGATGATACTAATATAATTTTTAACAATAAAATTTTAATTATAATCATTCAATAAATATAACTCTACGTGTTTTTTTTTTCAGATTTGCTTAATGTACATTAATATTATGAATTATTGTTCAAAGTATACGTTTTAGGCGAATTTGAACCTACACATCCTACAAATCCCTAAGATTTGATGATCAGATGTTTAGAAACAAAGGATGATGAAAATTTGTATAAAGTTACATTTTTAGCGATTAGCATACTCTCTATTCCAGAGAGGTTAGACAAATTAACAGTTCGTGTTTTTGTTTGTTTCTTATTTTCCATCACAAACTGTAGTAATGAGAGGGGGGGGGGAGGAACAGAATATAAGTTATGAAGGAAAGTAAATTCGTCACTGACAAGATTTTTCAATTGTTACAGGCTTTTTGTACTTATTTCTAAGAACTTTTTATTATATTTTATTTACTAATATAACTGACTATTAATTAAAATAAACTGTTGTGTAATAATTATCTATTATTATATTAATATAAAACCTTATATAAGGTACATTATTTAGAAATATTTTCATTTTATGAATATAAACTCTTTTGAATAATAAAATTACAAAATTATTTCGTGTCAGAGAAATGGCATGATCCCCTTGGCTTTGAAGTTATTTTTACACCACTCACTCGTTGGCCCCTAAAAGGTTAAACAAATGACAATAAAACCATAACTTCAAAATAGAATTGTTTTAGTGTATACAAAGGCCTTTTATAAATATTTTATTGAGAGAATAATGAAATCTCGTGAATTAAATGAAACATTTGTTTCTATACCGATTTTTCGTACAAATATCACTCCAGAGGTCGGTATGTTTGATCACTCATAGCGCTGCCATATATTTTATAATTGTAGTGGAAGCATACAGTAGAAGTGATTTATATATAAATGAATATAATGTTGATTTATTTCACTGTAAGTGGACTATTGTTAACGGACAATGTACCACCATCTTTTACCGGCTTGTCAGTGATCTCTTTGGTGCTACTAAAAGTTGTTGCTTTATTACATCACGGGTGTGATTCGAAAGATTATGTAAATGTGTAAATAAATTTCAAGGCGCCAACATAATTATAATAGTAATTAGGGATCTGGTTCAATCAAAGGAAACTGATTATTGAGGGGTTTGAAGGACTCCTATTATTAGAAATCTGCACATTTTTTATGGATGTATCTCCTTTCCTTGGGGCAGCCTTTTCTTCCTGCCTACTTGGCCATTGGTATTTTGGATAGTAGGGGTTGGGTCACTGTTTGTTAGTCTTGAGTCATCATTCTTTCATGAATTAAGAATAAATGAATAATCGAAAAATGTTTATCTATTTAATTTAATTGTCTTTATTCTACATCAGAATCAACTTATTTTGTTGATAGTTATCATCTTGATTTGTTGATATTATCTGCTAGAACTGATTCATCTTAGATTTTGCAGCTTAAGCTGTAATTTCAAGTCTACTCTTCAAGCTTTCTGTTACAGTTACCCACACCCGTCTTACCGGAAAAACTGGCAGTGGTTTTCTCCACAATACATAATTATATATAAAAAAGTGTTATTATTATTTTAATTATATTTTTTACAACTATGTTACATTACGTCTTCATATACATAGTTTTTTTTTCGTGTTCTCATGTCAAGTTTTTCTATTTCTTTCTCCTTGTCTTTTTCTTAACAATTTCTATGTTATCCTCGCTATTATTCCTCTCTCTGGAAAAAAAATATATTTCCCATTTTTAAACTTTTCAAACAAAATTAAATTCAGAATTCTTAAATATTTGAAAAAACGTTTTGGATCGATTCTCTCTATTGTTTCGTCATATAAGCTCAATATTTTGAGATAAAACAATAACTTCTACATTGTCGTACCTAATTCTTTTTTTTCCTTCTTTCCACAAACTTTATGTTCCATCTGTTTCTGAAAAAAATAAATATTTAATTAAAGTATCAATTTAAAAAAATAAATAAATTATAATGATTATAATAAAATTAAAATAACTACTATTAATTATAGCTAATGTTCATTAATTAAGTGGCACATTATAAAAAAAGTTTTATTTTATTTAGAATAGTATTTATTCCAAAGTACTATAGATTAAGGTCCTTTCTTTACTGAAGTCCTCCAGACTATCCCAAAGCTATTAGAATTGATACACTTTAAATTCAGTCAATGGTTCCAAAAACAAAAAAAAAAAAAAAATCTTATCAGAGGTCTATTTAAGCAAAACAAAGGTATGGTTTATTTAAAACTTCAAGGGAAATATATTGTTATATAAAGAAAATTCATACATACAAAACAGATAACTCCATCTCTTGAATTACATGAGAATTAATGATTGGAGTAACTAATTTCTGTACGTGTAACACGTAAGAATAATTTTTTGTGTATAACATAGTTGGTATATGTAAGCCAAAACAAAACCAATACAAATCCTTTTTGTAGTAAACTTTTCAATTGCATTTCCATGCACTGCATTGTACTTTGTAAAGTGACGACAATTAAATAAACAAGAAAAACTGTAATGCAATGAACCGCTTAAAATTTACTTACATGCAGATCAGAATATCACATGCAAATTTCATTTTCACACGCACATAATGGAATCAATTAGTGAATTATTCATGGAAGGAGACTACATAAATATACACAAGCTTCAGCACATGTCGTCTAATTGCTTGTTTTCGATTCAATGAATACTTAAGTGTTTAAACAAACACATTTGTTTAATTGGAATGCACACAAAATAATGTGTAAATATGTGCCTAGTGCTAACATTTACTGTTCTGTTATACAACCTATTAGTTTCATTTCTAGTTCTAGATTTATCACAGAATTTCATTCAAGAAATATTTTTTCATTAATTATTAACTTATTTTTAGTGGGTTTTTTTATTTGCTTCCACATCGGTTGTGGTAATTTGCATGAAAATATCTGTATATACTGTTGTAGTAATTTCTTTTCTTTAGTAATTGGAACTGGGTTAGGTACTTTTTTTCTTCATTTTCTTTTCTTGTAACCTTTCCTATTTAGATTTTCCAAAATTTTAGCTTGTATCAAGGTTATTTCAATGTAAGAATGAAAGAAACTGTTGTGTTTGGTGATAATTCGCTAATGGATTTTTGGTAGGTAGGATATTCGAGACTTCAGAATAGGTACAGACATGTAAATTCTCAATGTTTAATTCAAGTCAGTTTCATATGATTTCTCTCCTTCTTGATTCTCTAGAGTAATTGGCCCATTTTTCTCACTCCATTTTTCCTTTATAGTTTTGACTTGTTCCTCTTCTCATCATTTTCCCCAGTTTTATAAAAAAAGTTTGCATGTATTGGTTTACCCAATTGTTTTATCCCACCCGAATCCATAGTTAATTACTCTTAATATTTCCCTAATAAGATAATTTCTTGGTGCCGATGGCCAAGAATCTGTCACAATGACTCGATTTTTTCGGATAAAACCCGACTTCAGCCGAGCCATAAGGAAAGTATTGAGTTAAGGGGTGTGTCACTACATGCCCATTTTTAGATATTCTTGGACCAAGGATTATAATGGATGGGATAAGCAGGCCGGTTTGGGCTTATGATGAACCAGGGGTGTGGCAGAGGAGTAGGGCGAGTATGAGCTAATCACTGTTTCAATTGAGATAACAGACATCCTATTAAAGGTCCAAAAGTCACACTAAAGCTCCACGGGTGTGACCTTTTTTGCTTCACTTTTGTTTTGAGTAGCTTCTCTTCTGTAGTTATGCAAAAAATGTTTGAGTAAACGACTCAACCGATTTTCCAGTATAGTAGCTCAAGTAATACAATGAGATTCCGTGAATGTTTTGTAACAATCTGAGCTCTGAGCTATGAAAAAATATTGAATTAATCGAGTAAAGTCTGTTCGTCTGTAGTTTCGTAACAATCCCTTGAATGAACTGCTCAACCGATTTTTAAGTATGACGTCATAGTTATATTTCGTGAGAGTTTGGACAAAATTTTAACCCCAAATACTGATATATTATATTTCAGAATATCATTAAATGACAGTTAAATAATCTCATCCGTCCTAAGGTATGATATATCATTACATATTTTTTAAACATATTGTTATTTATAAATAATAAAATAAAAATAATTATATGAAATGGTATTGTAGTTAGGTGCATTCCAGAACAAGCTACTTCTCCTTGATAGTACATTCCTTCTCGTACGTCTCTGCATATCTGGGAGTAAACCTAAAGGAATACATACTTAACATTTTTAATACTATTACAATATTATAAAATTAATAATTGTGTTGCTAAATAAGTGTTTACTATTGTTAGGTGCTAATTTATAATTTATAAATCATTTCAATAAACGTGCTTTTCCATTTAATTTATTTGAACTTGTGTCATTGGTTTATTCCCACTTTTTTTCCACCATACATAACCCAAACTGTAATAAAAAATGTATTTTTTTTTTTAATTTTAAGAAACACGTTGGTACAAGGTTAATTCGTTTTTTATTTAATATGATTTACAATTCAAAATAAAATTACCAAAGTAAATTCCCTATTTAAATGCTTATCAAATAATACCAATATTGTAATTATAATATGCCCTCATTTTTTTATAGTTATATTCTTTCATCTAGGAGAAAATTATTCGGCTTTTTTGTTATTTTTTAATGAAATATTATTAACAATTTTAAATCCTGGTATTGTTCTTTATGTGAAAATACAAAATAAAGTAGAAAAAATTCAATACAGGGTTGCCGTAAGCCGCTTTGAAGCAGCGGACTTAGCCGGAGGGAAGATAAAGTCCGGCCCTTGTTACTCCTACTTTATAGGACGGTCCTAGATTGCGGCGTACCCTCGTTCGATGTCTGCTCGTATTTTTTGACCAAAGAAGGTGGGATAGCCGTAAACTTGTGGACTTATAAATAACTTTTGATATTAGAGATTATTATGATTTTTTTATCATGATTCTTTATGGTTTTTATTATTTCGATTCCATTAGTACCCATCGTTGAAGAGTGATCCTTATGGTATGACTTTTTCATTATTTTAATTATATACTTTGTGTGTATATGAGTGGGTAGCTACTGGTAATGCACTGTGCTACTAACTCCAAGGACTCGGGTTCATATATGGCTTTGGTAGATAATTATTTACTATTTCACTATAGCCTAGAGCCTTCTGGCGTCCACCCAGCCTCATAAAGTGGGAAATTCTGACCAAATCACCTCCTTGCACAACTGTTGGTCTAGTAACAGTACTTATGTACAAAATACTGCACCCTTCACCCTTTATGTGTTGTAGCGCTACATATTTAATCATTTTTCATATAACAAATAATTTATTGCATTATACCTATTATTGATAAACGTATTTTTATTTGGATGACTACGGTAGTTGAATTTTCAAAGCCAAATTTAGTGCAAATCTATTTATACCTGATTAGATTCTTTTGAAAGAAACGTTTGTGGTTTTTTAACCCAAGATAATTGGTTTATGTGTAGCACTATTATATTATTTTAATATATTATGATTTCTTACCTTTCTGTAAGATTTAATTACGAAACATATTTAATAAAAAACATGTACTTTAACTAAAGATTTATTATTTGATTCAGGGTTTAAAAATTTTAATTGTTCATAGCTCCAAAAAATATGCGTTTCCACTATAATTCTTAACAGTATTTATTGAAATAAATATTAAACGTTCTGCCCTAGAAATTATGGATTAAAAGTTATAACCAAGGATATATTATTTAATTTCGTGTTTAATTATTAAAAAGACAAGATCATTAATAAAATTAACTTGTTCTTTGATTCTCTATATAATTTCAATTTAATATATAATTAATATTTATTCTTTTGAACATAATAATTTTTAATTGGTTTCTACCATTCTTTCCTTTCAACATGTCTTGCTCCTTGTTATCGTATTCATAAAAGTTTCTAAAGTTACTTTACTGTTTATTTTACGTAATTTTACAAGTGGACTACAACAATTACACATACACCCACACATATAAATACATCAAAATATTTTATCAATTGTAAAAATATTAATAAATAAACATATATTTATGTTGTTGATTTCTTATTAAGAAAATAATTAATATATTTGAATCGATTTAATTTTTAATCAAATTAAATATGTATCCTAAGTAATTCATAGTGAACACGATTCAATCGAATTTAATAATCGTTTACTTTTCGTGTAACTTTTAAAATAGTAATTATTGGGATGGACAAGACACCGGAAAATTTTATCAAGAAGACTTGGGAAGCTGAAACTGGAAGCATAAAATCAGTAATACTTTTTAGTTTCAACTGAAAACAATATGAAAATTATATGTACAGCTATTAAAATGAATAAAACGTGATATGTGAACACATATATAATACATACCATATACACATATTTGATAATCACAAATGTGTGTAAAAAAAAAAAAATCGTTTTTTTATGACTACTATAGCAATGTATGCTATACATATACGACAAATATTTGAATAGAACGTGTCAAAATAGCTTATTTTATCTCATTAAATGTACTCGAAGCAAAATATTTCCAAGCGTTGAGGAAACCACCCCCTTTTGAATATAACCAATAAGTTCCAACCGGGTAGGATGAAGACCTTAATTCTCAGATAAGTTTTAATTTGCAAGTTCTGAGTTAATTAGATTTAATTAAGTCCTAACTGGGGAACAAGGTGCCGACACACGAAGCCACATTACACGTGATTTAAAACTTCGTGATACTTGGTTGTTAAACTTCCTAACAAATTTGGTATCTGTCTCGGAGAAATTATTATAATTAGAGTAGGAATCTGGATTGTTGGTTTTGATGAGACTGTGGTAGTGAATAAATTACTCTTATGATTTCCTCAATGTGCCTTCCCATTTATATACACGCTCAAGTTTTGGATTAGGGATATGAAATAGCAAAGTTCAAAATCTAGTACAGTTGGTTGAAGCAAACTATTTTTCAGTGTTAATAATTACAATTTAAAATCTAGAAATTATCATTATATATTTTTAAAAAATACTCTTTGGTTAATAAAAAGTAAAATATTTATTACTTAAACTTGACCTGGGTTCAATTATTCCAAGGGCCCTAGGAGCTTAAGAAAAAATTAAAGATACTGTAATATCTTTATTTTATATCTGGAGTTAAGAAAATAGAAAACTATAAATATTATTGTTTTTTTCAATTTATTTTATTATTTGTTTTAACAATTTAGAGTGGAAATAGGGATTGTTAGGTTTGATGATATTGTGGTTGTGAGAAAGGAGTAGTTATATATCAGCTAAGCTCAAAATCTAGTGCAGTTGATTGAAACAATCTATTTTTCTGAGTTAGTTTCAATTTAAAACCTAGAAATTATCATTTAAGTTATAAAAAGTAATTTATAATTATCATAAAATAAACTGTCAATTACTCAAATTGACATGGATCCGAAACGAGGTCCTGAGAACTGAGGGAAAAAAAAACACGCTTAAATGACTTTACTTTCTATCTTAATTTTGACAAAAATGATATCAACATGGTTATTCGAAAACATTTATTTTTTTGCATAAATCAGATGCAATTTATATACAATAAATTATAATTGTTTTTGCGGTCTAATAAAACTCAGTTTTTTTAAATATATATTTAAGTAATTAAAGTTCAAAATTATTTATATCTGATATCTAAAATGCAGGCACAACTTACACCAGTTAAATAAATAAATTTTGTACATATAGGATGGAGAAAATTTGGTTTGGTAATATTATGGAATTTTTGACTAATATTCTACTATATGGCTTAATACCATAGAAATGTTTTAATGCAGTTACGGCAATTTGCATACAAACGTCTCATGTACTATATACGTGTATATTGAGGAAATATATATATATATATATTTATTTATTTATTTATTTATTTATTGTGTAATATTGAAGTCTGTTTTATATTTCTAAAATATTAATTGGGATCATGGAGCTATTTACACCATGTTTACAAACATATAAATTGAATGATAACAAAATAAGAAATAGAAGAGAAAAAACAATTTAAAAATAAAATAAATAATTAAAAAATAAAGTAATAAATTTCTTAAACAATATGTTAATCAAGAATAACAATTAAAAAACTCAAAATAGTATCACTAAAAATTGTGAATTTTCACAATCTCACAAAAGGAGATCATAACACTAAAAAAGGCTATCCTTCCCAACCGGACCCGCCCCACTAAACCCCCGGAGAGCGACAGCCCTATACCACTTTTGAAATATTAGCTTAAAACGGGAAGAGGATAGTTTAATCTAGCAATATTTAAAAAGTGCCTGAAATTGAAAAACGGCATCAAACCCTCCACTCCCGCCCTCCATGGTAGCCTTACTTATCTGACTTTTCAAATAAACAATTATAGCGAGTAGGTTGGTCGATGTTTACGAAACAAGTATGTCGAGTAGGTTAGCAAAACTTTATGTCGTTAATAACTATTTCCTTCTGTTTAATTATCGAATAGTTTCATGTAATTTAAGGTGCAATGATTATTGAGACCAAAAATAGATTCCAAATATTTTTTATTACTTTCACGTGTTCGTCAGTTAAATAACATGCTATTTAAATATTTGTTGAAGGAGTCCTTTCATCTTATGAAAATCTAGTGTAAAAATTAAAGAGAAAAATATGTAATCACATATCAAATTTAGGAAATGGACTTGGTTGTTTTCAGAATTCCGCAATTACGTGTAACTGTGCTTTGGATGTGTTTAGTTTAATTTATTAACTTTACAGGATTTTTTTTTTCAAATTTTATTTCCTAACTTGTATTTGAGACTAATTCTATTACAAAATCTATTGTACTTAGATTTTTTGTAAATAAAAAAAAAAGACTTACACGATTGCTTGGGTAATACTTGTAAATTGTAAAAAATGATTCCACTTCAAAGGAGCGTGAGGCACTATTTTGTTTCAGGACTAATTAGGGAAATTTAATTAATCCTCGAGGTTCGATTCCCTTTCTATCTGATATTCTTGGAATTTAATTAAGCTCCTAAAATACCAGAAAGTTCCCAGCATTCTCGTTTGTGCTTATTTCTTTACTTATTCGTGCTTACTTAAAAATAATAGGAATATGTGTGTGTCATCTCAGATTTCCAACATAAATTAAATTTTTAGCACTACTTCATGAAACAATAATAGTGTCAATAATTATTAATTGGGTAGTTTTCTGAGCTTTTTAATGACCGATTTCAGAACCGTTACCGTCCCACGAGATGTTTTATTTAGTACATGTGATTTGAATATAATCCTTTCTTTAATATAGTTTAACGTTCAATTTATTTCTGAAATTATAATTAAAAAAAAAAATAAAAACGTAAAAGTTGAATAGTTATGGGCCAGTACCAGAGTTGGGCAGGAATCATTACATGAGGTATTTAATTATATCTTCAATTACATGTAGAGATAATCATTAAATTGTCTAAAACATGAAAAATTAATGATTTTGAGGAAAACGTGCGCTAAAGTAATGGTAGGACATGATTGCAATTACTATAATTGTTTAAAATACAATAATATACTTACATACATACAAAGAAAGTGATCTGGTGTGGTCAAAGAAAAACTTAAATAGTGATTAAACCATTTATATTGAGCCAATATTTTGCCCCACGTTGCAGGGCTTTATCAGGGCTGAAAAAGATACAAGACTTAAATGATGTAAATATAAATGAAAAATATACAGTGAAACGTAAAAATTAAATCAGAATAATAAATAATGATAGAGAATTGATGAAAACGGAAAAAATAACAGTTTAAAGGAAGAAATATGAAATAAAGTACAAACTCAGATATGGAAAAAGGGGAATAAGAATAAAGGAAGACAATGAACAAGACAGAACACGTACCTTTCAGACTAGTAGTCAGTGCGAAAGTAAACTGTTACAGGATGTTATAGTGAAGTATTGGGAATTGACAGAATACGTTGCACTTGAAAAAAATATTAAAGTAAACAGTATTAGAAAATTAAAGAAAATATTGTAAATAGGCTATCATTAAATGATAATATACATTATAGAGTGATACACAATGAACATTGGGTTCATGTGTGTATCGTATGTCATGTTCGTATGTTCATGTGTGTATCGTGTATGTCCGTGTGTCGCAGAGTACCGGGCTTGGAACGTAGTGGGTTCGCTTTTCGTTTATATTTTAAGTATTAAAATATTTTACAGTATTGCTGTCTACGATAGTAAGGACTAGGTGTTCATTGTCACCTGCTGTTAGGTCCCCTTGGGTTTCACGACGACATTAATAGCGAAAGTGACATTAGTGTCGTAATATCAGATTTGTTTGATATAGCATCTTAGTATCGCGATATTCCATAATCTGCTCTCTTTCATATGTTAACCCTGTTAACACTGAACTATCAAACCTTCAAGCGTTGGGGTGTGTCCTAGAGTGCCGGCTCGGAACGTTGTAGGTTCTATTCCCACCCAGGGCACTTAATATCTATTCCTGGACAACCCCGAGAAATGAATCATAACACTGCTACCTCGGTTAGTACGCAGTGACGATTTCAAGGTAGCCGCCAGAGGTTAGAAAAGAGGCTACTTGCCGAACTAGTTCCCCTACCAGACACTAACCTTATATATACACAATTTATAAAATTGTTTCCTGTTCATTTTTTTTTTGTATTATTATTTTTGCTTGTTATACCTAATAATCAGCTTTTTAGGATTACAATCACCATATCATAGTTAGCATTTTATCACTATAATTATATTAATTGTAAGAAATATATCTGTCACGTGGAAACGGGCCTTTACTGGCACGAGAACACCTTGGACAGGTGGTGACCACCCCTATTTGGAGCAGAGCCGCAGATGTAGCTCGAGGTGTACCTACCACCTGGCTAGTCCGTCAGGAGATGCCTCCTAATATATTGCCTATCTAGAAAATCGATTAATTTATTCGGCCTTATTATCGACACCATTAGTCATTTCTCTACCTATGCCAGTGAGGCGTTAGGTAATTAATACATGGCGTTGCTAAGTCATGAAATGTTAGGTGTGTTCAGTAGAATACCTCAATCTTTCAAATGAATGTAAAATTTTCTTGCTATTTCGTGTTACATAAACCTTTTACTTTTTTTTTTTTTCTTGAAGACACATTCTAATTTATATTAAAAT
>NW_027112641.1:802201-805439 GCF_000696795.3 Halyomorpha halys | reverse complement strand
GTAATTATTACAAAGATCAATTACATAATACCAACTTTCATGCTCTACAGCAGAATGTTTTGTCCCAATTCTGAAACAGGTGTTTGTACGTTTGCTAGGCTATAAAATATTTATTTAATGTTAATTTTATTGGGATCTTCACTAAATATATATTAACTATATAGATTAAAAAATATTGTAGTTTCATTTCGATTCTTACACCCATCTACTACTTTCTAAACTATAATAACAATAAAATATTAATGGAGATGAACACAAATAGACCAATGTGCAATTAACTTTAGCTTAGCCTTTAAACATACATACTACATAAACATGTCACCAAAGTCTTCTACATAACTATAAATTGTTTTTCTTGTAATATAAAAGATATAAACTAATAATATTGTAATATACTGATATGCTCGAAGATTTATTGTTCGGTAGTGACGAAGAACAATTTCATGATTATTTCTTTACATAGAACATTCTTTGAAGAAAATAATGTAAAATTATAAGACAATTTTATTTTCAATTTGAGTTTGAATTTCAATAACGGTTCCGTATGTCACCTACTAAAGTAGAAGTATTGTTATTAGATATAGGTCCACAATTAGCAGACCTTACGAATATAAAAGAAGATCCACTTTCACCAAAACTCAAATTTGGCATCGGTATTGCATTGGCTGGAAAGTGGAACTTGTAACTTTTGCTCAGTCTTTAAAACTAATGAAGGCATGTCACAAAGGTTTTCTTCATATCTATTTATATTTTTTTTCTCCTAAATTAATAAATATATATACTAATAATAAATATACGAATATTTTAATATACTCATAATATAAATAATAGATGTATACCATAAGATGGGATCACTTTAGTACAGTGTGGCGAAATTAGTTCGAACTATTAGTATTGAGCTGGTTCGTACTTATTTCACCGCATTGTACTAAAGTGACCCCATTTTACAGTACTAATAATAGGTTAATACTAAATATAATTTAATGGATCTACTGGTGTTTATCTATACTAAATGTTCGTGTGAATGCAGATTTTTTTTTTTTAAATACTAGCATTCGGCATATTGAATATTACTTACACTTAGATAATTTCTATACACGTCATATTTCAATGTTAAATATTTTATAAAATATTCTAATCAAATTTAAAATAAAATAATAAAAAACTGTGTATGAGTCAATATTAGCACTACACTTTTCCTTGGTATTCCTTTTTTGTAAAGACAAGAAAAAGTTAAAAAAAAAAAAAAAAAAATGATATCATCACTTAAGAAATGTTCTAGTTTAATATAGTTTATAAGTAACAAAATATTAGGATTCCCCATGATTTTCAGTGATGTTAGTAGTCTTTATTTGATTATATATTACAAATTTAATTTATATTATTGGAGCCATGCAGTATAAGAGAGGATTATGAAAAGGTTGTTAATTTTGCGCCCGGTAGTCGCTTAAATATAGCGATCCTTTATTGTCAATTTACGGTTCAACGAGGTTTTTGTAGAATATGAGTAATTGCAGCTCTTCTGTATTAAAGGGACCATACTCTCATTTTCCTTAACCCATAAACAATTTACAATTATCATTACGGTTCAGTTATCACTACAAGTATCCCCCTTCCGACTTTAATGGGTCAATAAACAGGTATTCTAACAATAGCAGGTTTTTTTTTTTCAAATAACATTAGAGGGTCCATCTTATTAAATGAGATCATCAATATAAAATCGACTATTAAAAGTTATGAATTTATATCTTGAACGCTAAAACAGGCTTTCGATTTGTACTCAAAAAGACTAGAGTCAAGGAGATACCTTCTTTATTTCCTACCAAAATGTATTAAAAGATCCATGTTACTAAGAGTTTCTTTTATTCAAGTGCTTTTGCCTAAATTTTAATGGTTTTATTTTTCTTCAAATATTATATAAACAAACTTTAAGCAAACATTTTGCTTATTTAAAAAAAAAATAATTATTGGAACTAATGGTTTTCATTAAAAAAAAAAAAATAGTGTGAACTTTTTCCTTCTTGATTCAGGTAAGAAAAAAAAAAAAGAAATTTAAATGCATCCATTATGACTATTCATTATTCAATTTATATGCCTAAATGTTCTATACTAATGCCGTTTACATCCAAAATTTAACTGATACATGAGATAGTGAAATTATCAAAATAAATTTTTATTGGGGATTAAAGTACATCAGGCGTGGCTCTTGATAAATCCAACCAATTTTAAGTTGGTTTCCTGTTTCCTTAGTATTCAGTGAAGTGAATATAAGGGTCAAAAATTTTAAGTAGACTTGTTGCCTCCATTTAAAATTCAAAACTGTAAAATCCTTATTAACTGACAAGATTAATAATGTCGGCTTGACTGTATATTGTTAAAGGATGTGTGCAGCAATCTGTCAATATTACATAAGCGTCATATTGCCAAGAAATAAAATTCGCGAATACATTGTACTACGTCCCTTAACACTCTGAATTCGACTTAAATAGTTTTTAGGGGTCGCTCAATAATATTTTGAATCCTAGATATAGGGTCTCGTATTCAAGTTAAATTCAAATTTACATATAAATGCACATTTACTTATAAACATGGTTGATTTAGAAATCTCAGGTTTTCGAGTAAAAAGTCGATTGAGTTTTGACTGTAAAGATATTAAATAAGGATAAGTTAAAAATTACAAAAAGCAAACGCAATGTCGGCTTATAATTAAAACAGACTTATATTTAAAAATAAAAGTCGTACGCCGTAGGCAAGAACAGCTCAAGCGGAATCCAATGATACCCTTTAAACCTTATTTGACCCACCGAAGCGATGACAGGTAGGCAAAAAAAAAAATTAAGGCGTCCAAGCATGCAAACTGCCAATATGTGAAGTGGACGACAGGAAACCTATATTAATGGACAATATAATAACTTCTACATTAAATTCTGAGTTTATAGAAATTGATTTTGTACCACCTTCGTTTATGAAAATCGTTGTTTAATGTGAAAAGAGATTAATTTGTGTTGAAACAGTGCTCCACCAACAACTTCGGGAAATACTTATATTGATATATATGTACACATACTTACATACACATATATGCAAATTAATCACCAAATAACATTTAGTAAAAATAGCAGATGAAAATTATTTAATTTAAAATATTTATAAGATAATAGATTACACAAAGCAAAATAACATTCATATCATAAAGTAATTTCAGATCAGCAAGATCATTGCTAAATAAGATCAGATT
>NW_027112641.1:794364-801755 GCF_000696795.3 Halyomorpha halys | reverse complement strand
AGAGAGAGAGAGAGAGAGAGAGAGAGAGAGAGAGAGAGAGAGAGAGAGAGATATGCACCTAATGTATATTGTTTGAATCCAGAACCCTTGTGATTAGCTTGCGCCCTAGCTAGTGAAAGAGGGCTACTAATTTGCTATTCAAGGGGAGCGGACTGGCTGGGGCAGGAAGCGGGAAGCCACACGTTTCTCCTTCCGGACCCGCGCAGTAACAGATCTGCCATCTTGATTAATATGAACCTATTTATTATTATAGAGGCACCCCCTATCTTCTTATTTCAGGTCAATATAGTTATTCGGAAACAATACAATTAGCAAAGGCCAGCCATCAGGTGATAAGAAATTAGAGTTCTGAAATAATTACAGCTTACTATTGGTTGTTTTAAAGCGTTAGTTTAAGATATTATCTTCTTTCCTGCCAAAAAAAGAATTTTGAAGTGAAACTTCTTTAGGCCCGTTAGAGAAATTGTACATGGACCAGTGAATCAAAAGTGAAACGCTCCCCCTTTTCAATGAATAAAATATTTTCTAAATAGAATAAAATTAAAAAAAAAAAAAGACATTTCGATTATTTTCAATCAAATTCCATTTCTTAATACTTGAATATTAAAATAGTTCACTGTGCTATAACCTAGGAAGTTCTGTTTCCACTCTTTTTTTGTACTAAACCATAAACGAATTAAAAAAAGAAGTTAATTAAAGTCTTGATCCTAATATTTCTATGACCCCTAAAAAATATTTCTAAAAACCCTAAAACTATTTTTGATCAAAAATCATGTTTGATGGGCCTTAATTCAATATTTTTTTATGTTTTTCATAACGCTGAGTATCCTTTGTCTAAAAAATAAATAAATATGAAAATAATACACCTTAATAATAATTATAATAAATTTGGTTAGTAAACAAACATTTATAATGAAGTATAACTGAATGTTTTCCCGACTTTTTCAATGTTAATCCATTGTGGTGAATTTTTCTTCAAATACTGCTCTGCTCGTTATTAGAAAATGTTTTAAAGGAAAAAGCAAGTTGGGGCTTGATTATGGAATTTCAAGGTGCGGGTAAGGTAGCGCATAATTCCTATCTAATTATTTTTAGTGCTATTTGTATAATTGTTTTCATTTTTATTTGTTTGTTGTTTTAATATAATTATATTCGTGAAAAAAACCTATCTTACAAAACTGTGTCTAATATGGAATTAAAAGGTTATTATAAATAATGTTTGTAAGAATAAATGAGATGATTAAAATGGTTTTATTTTCATCCAGCATATGATCACAATTAGGTTCCATCTGAAATGTGAATTTAATGCAAATCGATAACCTACTCCTTCTTTTCGCCTGAATAATGTATACATTTGTTGAAAAAATAAGTTTACGAAAATATAAAGTTATGCTCAGTTCCATCGAATTTTTCTCGTACCCTTGGAGTTATGCGTACAGTAAGTACATAGTTAAATACTACAGGTGAAGAAAAAAAAAAAACGTAACTTTTCATGATTTTATGAGATTATAATTAAAATTTTTTTTGTCTGTTCGTTCGTTCTTGTTTCATGGCATAAAACTACACTCGTTATTGGCAAAAATTTATAAATTTATTGTTTGTTGTCGATGCCATATCGATGCCATGTCGATTGTACATTTTGTGACTTAAAAATTGAAATACTAATTTTATTGTTTTACTATCCTCCTAATATTATTTTCATACAGCTTCGCGGTAATTTATCGTAAACTCCCACCAATTTATCATAGAATTCACTTTTAATCTCTTCATCACTGTCTTCGGTCAGAGAATGAATGTTAATCAGAGCGATTTTAAACCAACGTCCTTGAAGTATTGCTACCGATATCCTATCACTAAAAAAATTGACGTCTCTCAATGCGGAAAGCAAACTATTCCTAATAAGAAATCCTGTACCTAGCAAATAATTACTGCTCCCCCTGTACCAAATAGAGTACTTCCCTTCCTTCAACGAACCCTCCCTTGGCCAGCGAACTTCTTGCAGCGCCACGATATCTAGATTGTATCCCTTAACCTCGTATGAGACTGATTTTAACCCACTAGCGGAATTTAAACTTCTTACGTTCCACATTCCTATAGTTAAGTCTCTAATTTTCAATTTGCGCCATGAATTCCCTGAAGCGGTCCCCACCCGGAGACCCGAACGGGGGACTAGTTTACCACCGGATAATGCCGGTTTTACATCAGTAGGATCCATGACTGTTTTGTGGTATTTTGTGAACTAAAAAATATGTGAGTAGGGCGTTCAATCCTACGTCACACCCTCCAGCAAGCTTGGAGGGCCGCTCTCATTGTTGGTCAGCGAGTCCATTAGACTAGACGAGCGGAACTACCGAGGAATTTCCAGCAACCATCCCCACATTCGCCACCCGTGGGACGCTCCCCTACGCGGCAATGAGCCCGCGCGAGGAGGTGATTCTTTATCACCTATCTTATTTAATCTATCACTGAAATACGTCATTAAAAGTGTGATGAATGTCGAAAAGGGTTTAACTTTGGGTGGTAAAATACCGGTGCTTGGGTATGCAGATGATTTGCTATTATTACGTGATGACAAATAAACTATAGAACTAAATACAACCACGCTAATAAACTCCAGCAAGGAACTAGGTCTTGAAATAAATACGGATAAAACAAAATATATGGTTAGCAGTAGAAACGTGAGCAATTTCGGTGATATAGATACAGGAGGAAATACGTTTGAACAGGTAGATAAGTTTAAGTATTTAGGTTCTATGGTAACTAGAAAAAACGAAATTGATGAGGAAATAAAAGGTAGGTTGAAGGCGAAAAATGCTTGTTATTTTTCAATTTCGAAGCTGCTCGCGCCTCCTATCGAAAATTCACAAAGTAGAATTTACAAAACCATTATCCTTCCCACTGCTCTTTATGGATGTGAGGCGTGGCCTCTTACACTAAGGGATGAACAGCGTATTGGGGTTTTCGAAAATAAAGTATTACGCAAAGTATTCGGACCGAAAAAGAATGAATTAACGGGAGAATTTAGAAGATTACACAACGCTGAATTAAGGAACCTACACCCGGTAAATATAATTCAAGTTATAGCATTACGGCGTATAAGATGGGCATGTAAGGTTGTAGGGCTTAGTAACAAGCGAATCCTTAAAATGGTAATAAACACTGAACCAACGTGTAAAAGTAAGGGGTAGACCGAAACGTAGATGGGAGGATTGTGTTAAAACAGATTTAGTGGAATTGGGTTTGAAGGGGCATCACTCGAAGGATCTATGCATAGAGCGTTTGGTGGTATCGGCATCGAACCTTCAGGTTATTTATTTACTATATTTAGGTTATTTATTTACTACAGTTATTTATTTATTTACTTTATTATTTATTTACTATCCTCCTCATTGTGTTGTTAATACATTGCCTATTGCTCCAAAACTGATGAGACTTGATGTGAAATATGGGCATTGCCGAAATACTACTAATTGTTATTAGAACAAAGACATTAGTGAGGTGTTTCTTTTGTCATAAGGTATGGTATGAGTTAGTCTCAAGTGATTTATTCTCACCCTAGACTCGTTGTTTACTGTAAATATTGAACGATATTCTGGTGGTACCTATTCACTGATTTTTTTTTTTTTAATTTTATCTTTATATATAAATTTACTGATATTTTATTTTATTATTTTTTTTCTCTTTCAGCGCATTTCTGGTTTACTAAATCGCGTTGATAAAAAAAAAATATATCTCCTCTCTCTCTAAATGTTAAATATCCCCCTAACGGCTATAGGTTCATTATATTGGTGTCAATAAGATATAAAGGATTATTCAAATGAAAAAATAGATAGAAAAAGAATATTGTGAAGTTGAAAGCGAGCCTGCATTGAAGTTGTTATTCGAGAGCAACTGGTCCAATAAATAGGATATTATGAGAAGAATAGACCAGACCGCAGCCCTTTAAGGCAGATATTGAGCTTTATATTGGCCACCATTCTATCTTTTCAATAACATTTTTTACTGTTTGTCACACAAACCGGAATAAATATTCAATAGATTTCATTTTATTAAATTTATGGTTAAATGAGCAATCATAGGAGCATTATAACTTTCTTCTTTTAAAAATCCAGATAGTTTATTTTCCTTTAATTTTATTATCTCTTAATTTAAATATTATTTAATTAAACTATTTCTATCTAATATTGGGTATTAAATTTACTCAATATTGCTATGATTTAGCAATATTTTTTGTCTCCAGATGAATTTGAAAAACTTCAGACCAATTGGTCTAAATATATAAATAATTTCTTATCAGGGTATCTATATTCTTATTCAGATTCTTACTAAGATTCGTGTTTTTCTAAAAGTACCCATACAGTGTAATCTTGGCAATCCGAACTAATTGCTGAAAAGGGATGTTACTAATTGTTTGAAAAAGTACTAGGAAAATGAAGTAAAAAATCCATAATATAAATTTTTTTAAATTAAATTTAATTTTTTTGAATATATTTTGCAGAAAAACCTTCACTGCTTCTTCTCTCAGATGTTCTAGGAGAAGGACTCGCTCATAAATGAGACACTGCTTCTTCATACATTATTGTCTTGGTTCATCAACTTGTCTTTTGCCTTCTTTTTCTCCATTGGTAGAGTAACAATGTATGGGATATAACAATCTGTACGCCAGTTCGATTTACGGGAATGTTCGGAGTACCGAAGTTCGGGTTTCCGAGATTACACTGTATTAAATATAAGAAGATGGCCAGGGTTGCGGTCAAAAAAAGAACAAATAGTTTAAAACTATTTTAATGTCCGACGTTTCCTCCCACTTTGCAGGGCTTCGTCAGGGCTAAAAAGACACACACACACAAAAAAAAACTGACAATATTACAACAATAAAGTAATTTAAGCTAGGATAAATATTATGTAAAAATAACGTGATAAGAAATTACTTATAAATAAAAGGGAGAAATACATAAAATAGTATCAGTATGAAATAAACTTTTGACCACAACTCTGACCATCTTGTTATATTTAAATCTTTACGGTCAACTATATATACATATATGTATTATTTTTTATTTGAATCCACTCTTTCACAAGCCAATATATTTTGTATCTCATTTCATTTTTAAAACAATTGGGTCTGAAGAATTTCAATTGTTTGGAGTTCATTATAACAATTAAAATGATATTTAACGTTACAAATTGTCATATTGTTTCTTCATAAATATTTATGGTTCGAACCTCTCTTTTCAGACTTTTTCTTTGTAATATTTTATGATTATATGAGTATGACTGAAAAATGAGTTATTCATATAAATTCTTGTATATTAGATTAGGAATTCAACAAATAACTCTGTAAGAAATAAGTATTTATTAGTAAGAAAAAAAAAGCCAGTTCTTTTGTGGCTGGACCATATAATTTCGAAAAGGTAAGTAGCTTTGTCCTACTCGGGTCTAAGATCAACTTAGTACAACAAAAAGAGAACAAAGAAAGGTTGGCAGGCCAAATGTAAGCTGGGAGAATTCAGTGACATCGGACGCACGGGCTCTACTGGGAGTCCGAAACTGGAGACATCTGATCTTATTGACTTGCAAAAGCTTTTGGAGGAGGCAGTGTCGGTGATGGGATGTAGCGCCATCTATGTATGTAATATTATTAGATATATTTTCATCAAATCTATTTATTGATATTAAATAGATTTATTAAAATGTTATGGTCACCTTTAATGTTGTAAATTTTAAGAAATAAATTAAAAAAAAAAATGTTTATATATGTTTGCCAGTTATTAGGTCATATTTTATAATCTTTATAAAATTTAAATATACTTGCTATCTGCTACCGAATGGAAAAATAAAACAATATTATGTGTTAATTTTTAATATTATTTTATTTGTAAAATTGTTTATATACATAATATTTTGTTACTTACAGAATTTTTAACCATTTTATAAACAAATGTAGTGGATTTGGGCTAACTAGCCTAATGTGTTGCACGAAAAAAACTAGACACCTAAAAAAATGCCATTATGATGAAACTAAATTAGTGACTCTATAAATATTGTTTTGGCTATTATGTATATATACATAGTTTTTAACCTTTTCTTACAACCTTACTTAGACTTAAAAAACAGGCCCGGAGCAGGGTAGAATTAATGGCTCGGAAAAAAAAAAATTGTCGATAACTTGGTTTGATTAAGTTAGAACAGAGCCAACTCATCATTATAGGAGCTTGGTTAGAATTCTTAAAATATATCAGCAACACAACTTGCTATGTTGAAATCAGAATTCATAGAAAAGCTGTAAGTTGGGTACAATACGAAATTTAACAATACGATCAGTTCGATAATAAATGGACAAATCACTTATAAAATTACCATTGACATGTTTCTAGTTGCGTTATTTTCTGAAAGATGAGCTTCTATTAACAACACCTTCCTCTTTGTGGACGTAACTACTCCATATGTACCTTCATAAGAAATCGACCTTAAAAAAAGAAATATACCTATATTGTTTTCTTTTGTTCTTTTTTTCCGAAAAACTTTTTATAAGTTTTTCCTTTATTATAAAATCCGAACTATAGGTGCAAAGTTCATCATCCCTGTGCTCCACCAATCATTATTTGGCCCGTACATAATGTTTTCTTTGAAGGAGTTTATTTGTTTTCATAGCTGGATTGAATTTTAACTCTTTTTAAACTATCTGATGAACTTGGTACAACTTTCAAAAAAATTGTTTTAAATTACAACTTAAAATAAAATAAATAAAATCTCAAACTAACCTTGAACCCTGTAGTTATTTGATATTACATAAAAAAAAGTAATAAAATAGAATGAAACATACGAAAAAAATGTGCAATAATAAATCATATTTTAGATTTGTATTTCGCCAACTTATCTGGAACTTAAAGATCTAATTAATCTAATTTATATGAATAAATTGAAAATCAATTTAATAAATTCTGCAATATTTGACTTCGTTTCAAATGAAATAAAGTCATGTTTAACTAACATCAAGCTATTAATCTGAAATATAAATCTATGATATACACAATATCTGTATTTTTCTTGGCCATATTCCTAAATAGGCTGACTTAATATAACAAAGCATTGTCTTTAAAAGTTTATTATATGATTATGCTTTGTGAAATAGTTTGAAATTATTATTTTCCTAATAATAAAATAAAAATATATTTTTACTTATTAAATAAAACCACAAATTGTATCCAATACTGTCTCAACACTTTATTTCATATTAGTCCAACGTTTCGGCTATTCCAGCCATCTTCAAGGACATCTAAATATTCAACAGCTTATATTATATCTTTATTTTTAAACATTTATAACCATCATTATTCACTATATAATATAACATACCTTTAATACAAATCTTCTCCTCACATTAATTT